>NC_050465.1:32721353-33021353 GCF_903995425.1 Onychomys torridus
CTTAAGATAAAGATTTTTCCCTCAAGCTACTTAACTTTGACTTCTGTCCCTAGTCTATATCTGTCCCAGCAGACAGCCAACAGACACCATCTGTAAATCAACTGCAGCTTGAAATTGCCCCCAAAGGAACCTATACCATATCAGGCCCAAGTGGCCCTGCAGAACTGGTGGTCCCTGGACTTAAGAAAAGCCAGTGTAAACCAGTCCAATCAATGTTATTGCTCCCTTCAGGCTAAAACCAGCATAAACCAGACCAACCAACGTTATTGCTCTCTTCAGTCTAGATCAGCAAACCATATGCTTCTTACAAATGCCTCCTACCATTGCCTGAATTCTCTCACCCTCCTGGCCTTTGGCCAGCATCCCAGCTTTCCTGGACTCTAATAGCAACTTCCTAATTTCAGCTGAGATTATATTGTCTCTTATCATCAACAAAATGTTGGAATGTCAGGTCCAAAGGAAACTCCACTTTTCCAAATCCCCAAAGGCAGCCCAAATATCCAGCAATGAACTCAACCTGGATGATAGGAGGATTTCTGGTGTTTAGATAAAAGCCAGCATTCCTCAGGAGTTTGTGAACCTGGTTCCCATCTACCCAAAGGAGTCATTTCCCTTATCTCTGGCAGCAGGGACAGATGGCTACCTATGGTACCTATTAGTTTATCAAAGCTCATACTGGCCTCCAGGCTCCCTCAGTATCACAAGGGCCTATTAACACATTTCAAAGTCTGTTTTCTCTATTCTTTATCGCCTGCTGTTCTCCCCTCTATCACAGATAGCCCAGGCTATGATCAGTCACCTGGCCATGTTCAGTCTCCTTTCTCTCTCTGCTCTGTGCTCCTCCAGATGCCCTTGGCTGTTCTCTCTCTCATATCTACCATCAAAACCTTCTCTTTAATCATACCATGAATTAGTCATGCCATCAGTTTATATAGTTTCTCTCTCAAAATTAGTTATCCAGTTTTGTCTAAGCTAAGTTTAAGCATCTCTGTTCTGGTCCATTAACCAATGTTTCTGTTATCTTGCTTGTGTTGAGAATATCTCTTATTTCCAACTTCACAGAAATAAACTTTATGTACTTCAAATATTTTACTTTATTATATAAAATATATGAACTTCCAATTTTTATTAGAATTTTCAGACACTATATCTTGATCATAGTTTCAGATCCCTCATCTCTTTCCAGATGCTCCCAACTTTCCCACCCATACATCTTCCTGACTTTTTTCTCTCTTTCTAGGAAAAAAAAAAACAGACAAAAACAAACAACAAAGAAAACAAACTGGAGTAAAATAAAACAAAAAGATTAGGAAAAAATAAAAGAAAAAGCAAGAGCAGCATGTACACATACGAAGACATACACAAAACCTATAAAAATCACAAAATTGGAAACCATAATATATTAGCAAAAGACCTATGGGGTTAAAAGAAAGTCAAAACAAAACAATGTGAGACAACCGATCTCCAAAAATAGCATTGAGGTCATTTTATGTTGGGTATCTACTGCTGGACGTGGGGCCTGCGCTTAATTGTGCTTTGTATATTCAGTGAGATTCTACTGGTTATATTCTGAGTTATGGATTAGGGATTGTTTCTGCTTAACCATTTAGTGGTTCTGGCTAGTACCTATGCAGGCCCTGTGCATGCTGCCACAGTCCTGTTGTGTCTAAAAGGTACTTTTTCCTTGGTGTCTCCCATCCGCACTGGCTCTAACAGTTTTTCTGCCTCCTCTTCCACATATCTCCTTAAGGGGAGGGGTTTCATGAAGACATTGCATTTAGGACTGAGTATTCCAAGTATCTCACTGTGTGCACAGTGTCTATTTGTGGTTGCTCCCATCTACTGCAGGAAGAAGCATCTCAGTAGATGATAGATGTCCTCGTGAGACACTGAACTATGGTTATAACAGAATATCATTAGGAGTAATTTTTGTATTCCTTTAGCAGAATGATAGTATTTGGTTTTCCCCTAGGTCCTTAGCTATCTGGTCTCAGGTTCTTGGCTGCCAGAACATGCTGACCTGGAACATGCTATAAATATTATCATAGAGTGGTTGGTCACTCTCACAACTTTGTGTCATTTGTACCAGTGTATCATGCAGGCAGGTCACCATCATAGATAGAAAACTTTGTAGGTGGGCCAGAGTTTACCTTTCAGGGTACCTTCCAGTAGCATGAACACAATTTAGTAGGGGTGAAGTTTCTGGTTAGTCTCCAACATGACTTCTTTGCGTTCAATGAGATATGTAGGCACTGCCTTCAACATTTGGGACTGATGGTAAGTTTCTGGAGGGCAATCAATAGCTCTGGCAGTAACTTGACTTGTTTTGGAGTTTCCATGAGCCCCTTTGTCTAACAACATAATTAGGCATAACCCATTTCTGGCACTGGAAGTCTCACTTGGTGATGAGATATGCCATCTTGGTGCTGTCTCTCCCCGATTGTTTGCTGAGTCCATTTATATTTCTTTCATATGTGTATGTACTTTGAGAAGCTTTTTACTATAGTAGGTGCCTGCCTGACTCCTCAAAATGGACTTTAATGCTAGTTGTTGCTCTCAGAATTCCCTCTCTATTTCCATTTAATCCTCCAGTTCCAGTTTCCCAACCCTGTCTCTCCATAACTGTATTTTCTATTTCTCCTTCCTCGGGACATATTTTTCTATTCCCTAGCTTTATACACATACCTAATTTTTGTGGTTATACAGATTGAAGTTTGCCTATTGAAGGCTTAAAAGCTAACATCCAAATATGGGAGAATACATATAAGTTTTGTCTATTTGGGAGAATACATACAAGTTTTGTCTGTTTGGGTCTAAGTTACCCCACACAGGGTGATTTTTTTCCTACCTCTGTCCATTTACCTGTGAACTGCATGATTTTTCTGTTTTTTCCCCCACTGCAGTAATAAATACCCCATGGTATAAATGTACTACACTTTCACTATCCATTAATCTGTTAATGGACATCTAGGTTGTTGCCAATTCCTGTCTTCTATGAAAGGAAAAACAGTGAACATGGATGAGCAAGTGGTAGGGTGGAGCATCTTCTGGGTTAATGCCCAAGAGTGGTATAGATGGACCTTGAGATAGATCTATTCCCAGCTCCCTGGGAACCACCACACTAATTTTCATAGTGACAATAGAAGAGTGTTCACGTTATTATTATTATTATTTATTGATTTTGGTCATTTTGGTTGGTGGAAGATGATATCTCAGAGTCATTTTGATTTGCATTTCTCTGATGACTAAGGATGTTGAATATTTCTTTAAATGTTCCTCATCCATTTGTTTCATCTTTTGAGAACTTTCCATTTAGATCTGTACCTCATTCTTAAATTATGTTATTTGTCTTCTTGATATCAAATATTTTTGGTTCTTCATATATTTTAGATACTGGTTTTCTATTGGTTGTCTAGTTGATAAAAAAAAAAAAAACATTTTCCTTTTGGTGGCCATGCAAGGGTATCAAGAAACAGCTTTAGAACTCATAGAACATGGTTGGGTGGTCAGCAAAGCCATGCTGCAGTGAGCATTGGAGAAGCAGAGCCCCAACAAATACGTGTTCTGAGACCTCATGCTGTTTTTGAGCACAACTCTGCTTACTGCCTTCATGGCCACCATGTCCCTCATAATTATGAGTTGTATGAAAACTCACTGGGCAATGTTACACTAATAATGATTGCTTTTCCTATGAATTGCTGCTGAGAAGATTAATGATTCAAGCACCAACCTTAGAAAGAATCTAGACATGTAGATTGTTAATAAAGTTATGTTAAGATGTTTTTGTTAATGACTTGGCGGTAGAAAATCTTGGGGAACAATTTAAAGTTTAGAAAGGCACACTTTTAATAGTTGAGGGGAGAACTCATTGAGATCAGAGAACAAAAGCAATGGCAGCCTGGCTATTGCTGGATGACGTACCGCTCGGCTAGGATAAGTTGATGATCAAAGTATAGTTTTGTTTGGATGCAGCCATCCAGTTTCATCAGAACCGTTTGTAGAAGATGCTGTTTGTTTTCCAATATGTATTTCTTGCTTCTTTATGAAAACTCAAGTGTTCATAGGTGTGTGGGTTTTTGTCTGAGTCTTTAATTTGATTGTATTAACCAACCTGTATGTTTTTGTGCCAATGTGATGCTATTTTTACCATTATAACTCTGTAGTAAAACTTGGAATCAGGCATAATGACATTCCAGCAGTTCTTTTATCATTCCAGGATGGCTTTTAGCTATCTTTTTTTCTTTCTGTATGAAGCTGAAAATTGTCCTCTAAAATTGTGTTGAAATTTTTATGGAGATCATGTCGAATCTGTAAAATGCTTTTGATAGGATAGCCATTTTCACTATATTAATTCTATCAGTCCACAGGCATGAGAGATCTTTTCATCTTCTGACATTTTCTTCAGTGTCTTAAAGTTTTTATTATACAAGTCTGTTTTGGTTTGAATAAGAGTGGACCCTATAGGCTCATATATTTGAATGTGTAAGGGAGTAGAACTATTTAAAAGGATTAGTAGGTGTGGTCTTGTTAGAACAAGTGTATCAATGGGGCTGGAATTTGAGGTTTCAAAAACTGTGTGCCAACCCCCCCCATCCCCCACCTGCAAATCAGGATGTAGCCCTCAACTATTTCTCTAGCATCATGCCTACCTGCCACCATGTTTTCTGATGTTTTCTTTAATATGATCTTTAGACCAATAGCTGTGGGTCCTCCATGGGACTGGACTATGCCTTCTGCATAATCAAGACAGTTATGTAGCTTGACTTGCTTCAGGGGCCCCCTGGCAGTAGGATCAGGATCCATCCCTGTTGTATCAGCTGGCTTTTTGGTGAGACACCTTGCACAGCCTTGGTGCAGGGGGAGGGGCTTGGGCCTAACTCAACTGAATGTACCAGACTCTGCTGACTTCCCATGGGAAGCCTTACCTTGTCATAGGAGGGAATGGGGAGTGTGTTGGGGGAATGGCTGGTGGGCAGGAGAAGGGAAGAAAGGGGGAATCTGTGGTTGGTATGTAAAATGAACAAAAAAATTCTAAAAAAAAAATAAGAAGAATTGCTTTGGTTGGTGGTGTCTCTTCACACTAATAGAACAGTGATTAAGACAGAAGTTGGTACCAGGAGTGGGGTACTTCTGTGACAGGTCTTACCATCTTGCTTGTTAGTGGAATGTGGACTTTGGATTAGAAAAACAATTGAAGGTTTTTAAGAGGATCTTAATGGGCCATAGTAATAGGGGCATGGAAGACAGTTGGTACTGACAGCAATATAGATTATGATGTTATGGCTCAAGAGGTTTCAGAGGGGAAGAATATTAGTAAGTGGCCTAGAGACCATTCTTGTGATACTTTGGCAAAGGATGTGGCTGCTTTTTGCACTTCTCTGAAAAAAGAAATCCACCTGTGGCTAAATTTAAAAGTTTTAGATTAAAAGTCTTGGCAGAGGGGATTTCAAGACAGCCTAGTATTAACTGTGTTATATGGTTATTAGTAATCTCTCTTATACAGAAGTATAGTGGAAAGGAGAAAGCTAGACAAAGAAAAATGCAAAATGTAGAATGTGAGGAGAAAAGAAGCACCAGAAATTGTAATGGAGGTAAGTCCAGTGCTCAAGGTGATAAAAAGTTTAAAGAAAGCTTGATGCTAAGTGGAATAAAGGGAGTGATGACTTTGGAGCAAAACTCACAACTTCTGAAGCTTCCAACTTCTGAAAAGGAATTTTTAAAAAAGCTTAAGTAGTGAAAAAAAACTGTCAAGAGCAGAAAGCTAATGCAAATGTATTTGAATAAGAGGGTTAAGTTCCAGCCCCATCAAGCAGCAAAATTTTGCAGCTTCAGCCATATGATTTTGGCTGTAGAGTCAAGGATATGGGAAAGGTGTTGTGAAATCTTGTTCCTTGACTAAGGAAAGCTGCTGAGGCCAATCATATATGTCAAGGGTATCCCTGTATGGAGGCTTAGAGAGACCATAGTGTGAAAGTATAAAAGTGAAGCCTGGATTGGTTGTGTTGGAGACCCCAAGATGCTAGAGATGCCAGAGGTGTGGAATACATGCCTGGGAAAATTGCAGACTGGATATGGAACCAGCCTGTGGAAGTTTGAATGTAACTGGCCCCCATAATCTCAAGGGAATTACACTATTAGGAGGTGTGGCCTTGTTAGAGGAAGTGTGCTACTATGGAGGTGGGCTTTAAGGCTTTCTATGCTCAGGATACTACCAGGAATATCAGATGATTTTCTGTTGTCTGCAAGATGTAGGACTCTCAGCTACCACCATGTCTGCCTGAACATTGCCATGCTCCCCATCATGATGATAATGAACTGAACCTCTGAAACTGTAAGTGAGCCACCCAATTAAATGTTTTCTTTATAACAGTTGCCTTTGTCATGGTGTCTCTGCACAGCAATAAAAACCCTAATGAAGACACAGCCCAAGAGAGGAAAAGTCAACAAAGCTGAAGGGAGTTGGATATTGGGAGAGCGCTTTGATGTCAGACCTGGAGATGCAGAGCTTGGCGTTTGCCATGTTGATTTTCGGTCTTGCTTGGGTATAGTATTACCTTACTATGCTCTTTTACCTCCCTTTGGAATAACTGCATATTCTGTGCTATTCAATATTAGAAGTGGGGTATCTATGTCATGATTGCATCAGTGGACATATCTTGTCAAGACAGCCATTATTATAGTTTGTGAGGTTTGAATGTGGATAAGACTGATGATTACTTTTCTTTTCTGGTGGCATGTATCGTACCTTCTAGACATATGAAAGCAAACTAGTAGGAGTGAAACTTTCTGACCAGGATGCCATTAATGCAGATATTAAGACCAAAATATTCATTGATGGAATCTCATTTTAAAAAAGGTTTCTTTACAGCAAAGAACACTACCACTCAAGTGAAGAGGGAGATTACAGAATGAAGAAATCTTTACTAGCTACAGTTATGACAGGGGTTATTATCTAGGACATATAAGGAGCTCAAAAAACTAAACATCAAGAAGACAAATGACCCAATTAAAATGGGGCATGAAACTAAACAGAGCACTCATAAGATGAAATATAAATAGTTGAAATTTTTTCTTAAGTATTCAATATGTTTAACCATCAGACAAAGCCAAATTAAAACTACTTTGAGACTTCATCTTTCTTGAGCCAGTGGCAATTATAAAAAACACAAATGCTGGCATGAATGTGGGAAAGGGAAATACCTACTCATCAATTCACTTCTGCTGGAAGTGGATTCTGGTATAGCTACTATGGACATCAATATGGAAGGTCCACAAAAAGCTAGGCCTAGATCTATCACATTGTTCAACTTTACCACTCTTGGTTATACACCCAAAGGACTACATATCCCATGAGGAAGACACCTGCTCATCCACATTCCCTGCGGCTCTGTTCACAATAGAAAATGAACATAAACAGCCTAGATTTTCATCAACTAATGAATGCATAAGGAAATATCCTATATTTACACAATAGAAAATTATTTGTCTATTAATAAAATTAAGGTGTGAAATTCCTAAATAAATGGATGGATCTGGAGACAGCCATCCAGAATGAGATAACCAGGACCCAGAAAGACAGACACTGTATGCTTCTCTGCTCAAGTGTTCTGCATTCTACATCCCTCCAATCAATCAACTGTTTCAGTCCTTTTCAATGATATAATGGAGGGTGCTTTATAAACTGCAAGTCATTATTGTACACTGTTAGTGTAGAGAGGTGTAAGTTACTTGCCCCCTGTGGCTTTAAACATTGACTATCCTGATCAGTACAAACAGTAAGCTAAAGTTTGTTGATCCCCTTATCAATTAAAATATGCTGTGTTAGGGCTCTGATAGCTGGTGATTCATGATAAAACTGATACTAAAAATGGAAAAGACAAAAACTGTGTTTTAAAACATGAGACATTTACTAAAACTCAGTTATACATAGCACATGTTCCCATGAACTGTCAGCCGCAGGTGAACATGTGGGCAACCCAAGTATTGGTTGTATGTATTAGTTGCCACTAGATAGTTTTGCAATAAACTCAACAAAATATATGAACTCAGGGAAGAATTAGAGAGTTTTCAAAACAAAAGACAAAAGAAACAGAATGGGCCCAAAAATTATGTTTTCAATCAACAAAACAACAAAAAGTAAGATTAAGCAATAATCTTTGTGAGACAAAAATCAGCTAAAACCTTTAAATTGCCTCTGAGCATGGAGCAAATTAGAGGTATAAAATCAGTAACTCTGCTCAGACTAGTTTAAACAAATGACTCATTACATAATGTCTCAAACAACCTAAAATCATGGAGAGAGAATAGAATCACAAAAGAATTTGAATGCTGCTAGAACAAAGAAACTAGTAGTTTTGAGAACTTTCTTTAAAATATTCCCAATTTATTTATTAGCTTAAGGCACCAGCTATAATCAGATAATAAATTTTACAGAAAAATTTGAGAGAATAGTATGTCTCAAGGAGTCAGTAGCCTGTTCTTTTAGACATTAAGTGATCTTTCCATATTCAACCATTTGTCAGCAGGAAATGGGTTAAGAGAACAACACTGAATATTTCCCTCTACCCACTTAAGATGTGGCAAAAAAAAATAAAGTATATTGAAAAGAAGTGCTTTTTCCAGAGGTTAGAACAACAAATGAGTTCTTTCCAAGGCATAGAGTTAGGGTATAACTAAGGAGCATTCCACGGCTGTGGGGTAGAAAACCTCATAATTTCTTCCCAGCGGGGCTTTAGAAGGCTGTGACTCATAGTCAGCAGGCAATCCCCTTTTCTTTCCCTTTTGGAATGAGAGTGTCCACTGTTATCCTTTCTCACCATTGCACATCATCTGTGAATGTACAGCTGGTTAGATAGGTGGTACATTTCAGCTCATTCCCAAGTCCTGTTTGCCAGATAAGGCTAAGCTTATAAGACTCAGACTTGAAGATACATCGAGCATCAGAGGTCCTGACCTTTAAGTCCCATCTGTCACTTTGAAGTGATGCTGAGAATGTTCTTCTATGGGAAAGAGACATCAGAATAAATGGTGATGCAAAAGACAAACTCTGGTAGATACAAGCAATATTTTCGGTCAGTGCTCAGCTTTCTCCTTCAGGATGTCCTGTTTATGATTAAGCCTAGTCACAGAACTTTCTTTGGTGAATAAAATGTGAGCAGAAGTAACATGTCACCTGAACATGGAAGCTATTCTGTATCTATTATTACCTTATTACTATTGAATCTTAACTCTCCTGTCCAGGTGGTATCCAGGGTCACTCTAGTGACCGGACATAATTGTTGTGCCAGACAAGAAAACATTTTACACTTTGTCAGGTTTAAATCCAATGGCTTTATAAATAAATAAAGTGGTCCTGATGATGTGTAGAAGCTTCAGAGGGAAAACAGCTTAGCTTCCACGGCCATTCCCAGGAGAGGAGCTAGGAAACATAGCAATATTTGGTTTCTGAATCCTTCCATTTTATGTGAGTGGCTTGAGACAGTCCTGATCACTCCTCATCAGCCCCAGTCACTAAGCACATTGTTTATTTAACATGGAACACAATAGCTTGGGGGAGGCATAGATAAATGTGATGATGGTACCTTTTGGAGTTAGTAGAAATCATGTGTATTGTTTGATTTGGGAATATTAGGGAAAATCATGTAAGATATGAAAAATTATGATGACTTTTATATTCCTAGGCTCAGAGTTCCATCATAATTTCTGCATTAGTCTTCTTTTTAAAGCCTTTTTTTTTCTCTTTACTCATATCCTCTTGCTATGAATTCCTTTGAGATGGTAGTTTTCAAGGGAAATGCAGCAACATGACATGACATCAGGCAAAAACATACTTAATGGATATGTTCTTTTAGGGTATATCACCTCAGAAAGCCACATTTTAAGAAGTCAATTACACATATTACACAAGTGTCAGAATAAATTCCATTTCAGAAGTTGATTTGATATGTGTGAAGCTTCTAGCTGACTAAATGATAATGTAGGATCTCAGATCACATCAGCATTGGCTGTGCTAACTTCCATGCTGAGAATTTTCACTAAATGGTAAAAGAAACATCACTACCTCAGTACAAATGACAGCAGCTGTTCTATGGACCACCTCCTTGTTTTCCAATCCTCAAGACTGCTGTTTTCCTATTGACTATTTCCTAGTATTTTCAGTTATAATAAATTAAACACAAACCAATAACAAATGAACAAATATCTATGTATGAATAGCATTATGTCCAGCATCATCTCGTTGGTAAAGGGACTACAGATCAATTTTGATAAATATAATGTTAGAAGTATGAATTTAAAAGTACAAAGCTTAAAGGCATCAACTCAAAATATTCAGGGCAAAGTATCACTGTCTATGGAGAAGCATTTTGATTCTCTGGGGAATATGTCCCCAGGGTCAGACCATTTTCTGAGTCCTTTTTTCCCCGTGGCTGTGATGAAAGTCAGCTGCGCCACTGAGGACCTCCTCTGGGAGCTGGCAAGCAAAAAGGGGATTGCTGTAACTGAATTCCCCATCCCACCCCCATGTCACTGCTCTCAGTGAAACTGGCTGTCTGGAAAGACAAAAGTGAGCAGACAGAAAGTTCAACATCAAGTCTAAAATGCTGCCAAAACCCACTTTATTTAATGTAGACAGTGAGTTTCCACCCACAGCTTCCATCCCCTCTCAGTGTTCCAGTCCTGCTGGCTCATGAATAATCTTTTCCTGTGGATAACTGCCAGTTACTTGATTATTATATTTTTCTTTCTGACTTTGAACTTAAATTATCTTTTGAAAACCTTTCAGAAATATCCCCAAGTGAAATTTAGCTCTTATATTTTCATCTTTTGTTTCTTATATAAAAGTTAATGATAGAAGCCCGTTTAACACTAAGGTCACATTAAAGATGAAATCAACCTTTTTTTTTTTTTTTTTTTGGCTGAGGATCGAACCCAAGGCCTTCTGCTTGTTCAAGCACTCAACCACTGAGATAAATCCCCAACCAATGACAGAGAAATGGATGAGATCTACGTGAACAACCTGCACAACAGTGGGAGTAATGAAGGGCAAGATCTGAGGGAAAGAAAGCTTAGGGGAGCAGGAGATCCCAGCTGGATCAAGAACAGAAAGGGAGAATGAGGAATAACAGACCATGATAAATGAAGACCACATGAGAACAGGAATAGGAGGAGTGCTGGAGAGGTCCCCAGAAATCCACAATGATACATCCACTGTAGACTGCTGGCAATGGTCGAGAGAAAGCCTGATCTGACCTAGTCTGGTGATCAGATGGCCAAACACCCTAACTGTTGTGCTGGAACTCTCATCTAATAACTGATGGAAGTGGATGTAGAGAGCGTCAGCTAGGCCCCAGGTGGAGCTCCAGGTATCCAATTGTCGAGAAAGAGGATAGGACTGTAAGAGAGTGAATTGTTGAGACCAAGATTGGAAAAAGCACAGGGACAAATAGTCAAATGAATGGAAGCACATGAATTGTGAACCAAAGGCTGTGGAGCCCCCAGCTGGATCAGGCCCTCTGGATAAGTGAGACAATTGAATAGCTTGAACGTTTGGGAGGCATCCAGGCTGTGGGACCGGGACCTGTCCTTAGTGCATGAGCTAGCTGTTTGGAACCTTGGACTTACACAGGGACAGTTTGCTCAGCCTGGAAAGAGAGGACTGGACCTGCCTGTACTGAATCCACCAGGTTTAAATTAATCCCCAGGGGAGTCTTGGCCCTGGAGGAGATGGGAATGGAGGGGAGGGAATGAGGAGAAGGTGGGGATGGGGACGGGAGAGGGGAGGACAGGGGAACCCATGGCTGATGTGTAAAATTAAAACACAAATATAATAATAATAATAATAATAATAAAAGAAAAAGAAAAAAAGATGAAATCAAGCCACGCATTCTCTTGGCACAGGAAAGGAATTGCTGCTGAAGAGGACGTGACCCATCTGTCCTCTGTGTGTTTTTTAAATCTCAAGCCCTGGGGCTTTAAATATTTTTCTAGAAATTCACATTTAGTATTTTATAATGTTTATTACAATGGCTATCTAGAGCCTGCCTTTCCTTTCTAGTAAGTTTTCTTAGCATTGGTCATGGTAGCCCATCTATTGTGACCCTATGTGACTATCAATAATCCAATTCAATATGGCTCTGACTAGACAAAATGGAATGGAAAAATGAGTCATTTTTGTAAGTCTTGTTGTTATCAAAAACATGGTAAGAATATGATGGGATGGCAAGTGGTTCAAACACTCAATATAATTAACAAATCAGGTGATAACACACTAATGCTCTTGAATTCCCAACCTCTATGAAAAATTATAAAAATACAATTAAGGTTTTCTTTACCTAGACCACTTGAAGCTTCTTATGTGGTGAATTTCAAACTTTTAAACTATATTTCATTAGGAAAGTGATTGTTCACTCTAAATCTCATGGCAAATTGATAAATTGTTCATTTCCTTATAAGTCTACGTGCATATTGATCCACAAATATGAAAATATCCTAATAGAGAGAGGAACATAAATTTATTTTACTCCATAAGAAAGAAAATTTGAAACAACCAATAGTCAGTCTTTTAAAGACAAGCAATACCCTTACAAACACTTCATGTATCATGTCCTTATGACACATACTAAATTCCATTCCCATGTAACATGACAGATGCCATATGAGGTCACAAGTGGAATGAGAACTAGCTAATTGTGCATGCTGGTGACAGTAGACCTGGTGTCTGAATGAAACACACAAAAAAGAGAAGTTAATGTATTTCCATCTAGAATGTCACTATAAAGCTCAGTCTTCGGTGATAATGGCAACTGGGTGGGGAGGACTTTGTGTGGTTTTATTTTGATTGGTACTTTTCCATGTTTCAAGAATATATACACTCTTCAAAATAAATCACTCAGTTTTACAGCATTAGGTATTTACTGATGATATTTAGATATAAAATATTAGCATATTTACTTGGATTAAAAAACTAAGAGAAAATACTATGATTTTCAATAGACAAGGATGGCATTAAATTAGCGATGATAATGGTATGCTTGTCAAGTAATATAAAAAAGTTATTAGCAAACAGCAGTTTCTTGGGGAGGAACTTCTGGCTGGAAGGTAGCAGGACATTTTATTTTTATAAATACACAGCACTTCTTTCTATCAAAATTGTGAAGCAAGGACAATAGTTATAAATCTCTTTACTCCTTAGGTAATTCAAAGATTTTAAATAATGTTAAATATTTGTCATTTTGCTTACTTTTTTACTTAATTCATAAACTTCAATTTGAGGTAAGCAGCTTAGTCTGGTCAAATATTGTATGAAGAGTCTCATGAGAGGTGAGTAGAACTGCCTTTCTACATATGCATTCATGAACCTATTCAAATCCAAAGTGATATTTGCATTGATTTGTAAGCTCCCCGCAAACAGAGACAATGCTTGTATTGATTGCAATAGAGAGAGTGTATCCATTTCAATCATTCCTATAACAAATATGCATTTACTATTTTATGATTCTGAAGATCAAAAGTCCCCAATGGGTCAACTACAGATGTCAGGAGACTGTGACTATTCAGGACCTCTAGGATAAGCTGTGACTTGGTTGTATCCAGTTTTTAGATTCTGTCCAGACATCTTGGCTGATACCTCCATTTGTTTATGTTAGCAATGTCAGGTTGAGCCTTTCTCACATCATGCCACTCAAATACCAATTCCCCTGCATGTGGTGTTATTGTGCTCCCCAAAATATTGTGCATGCTAATAAACTTACCTGGGGTCAGAGAACAAAACAGCAACAATATTAAACATAGAGTATAGGTAGTGGTAGCACATGCCTTTAATCCTAGCATTCTAGAGGCAGGGTTCCACCTGGATCTCTGTGTGTTCAAGGAAAAAGCCAAGCATGGTGACTCACACCTTTAATCCCAGAAAGTGAGTCTTTAATCCCAGGGAGTGATGCCAGAAAACAGAAAGATAAGGTGTAAAGACCAGAAACTAGAAGCTTTTGGCTGGTTAAGCTTTTAGGCTTTTGAGCAACAGTTCAGCTGAGATTCATTCTGGATGAGTACTCAGAGGCTTCCAGTCTGAGGAAACAGGATCAGCTGGGGAATTGGCAAGGTGAGATAGCTGTGGCTTGTTCTGCTTCTCTGATCTTCCAGCATTCACCCCAATTCCTGGCTCTTGGTTTATTTTTATTAATAAGAACTTTAAAGATTCATGCTACACCTGCATTTATGGGCTCTTGCAGTTATTTTAGTACCAATCATACAATCAGGAAAATCTGATTTTAAAGTCAGTTAATTAGTAACCCTGATTATATCTACCTCATTAATTCTCTTTACTATGAAGCCAACACATTCATAAGTTCCAGGAATTGGAGTTTACTTATCTGTGATCTGTCATTTCATGACTTGCTATGGAGATTTTCACACTGTCATGGAACTGAGCATCCTCAAAGGATGATTTTAAATATATAGTTCCTTGGAACTTTTTTAACAACTAAAAGCGCATACTCCTTTTTCTGAGGCCATATTATCACTTTAAGGAAACAGTTGGATAGTGTCCATAAATTGGAGACAGTATATGGATCAACATCATTAGTAAAATACAAAGCAAAATCACAATTAGTTTTGACATGTTGAATGGATTTTGCAAATAAAAAGATAATAAGTTATTAGAAATATGGAGTTAGGGGACACTGATATAATATTGATGAGAACATAAATGCATGTAGTCATTATGGTTAGTCAAGACATTAAAAATAGAACCACCACATAATCTACTAATTTTACTTTGGGGTACACAATTTGGGTCCATCAGCAGCTGAGTGGGTAAGAAAAAAATATCATACACACGTATGTGATATTTTGTCTTCATTGTTCTTAAGGAGCCCAGAGTGGGAGAGGAATGTCCTTGTGTGTGTGTGTGTGTGTGTGTGTGTGTGTGTGTGTGTGTGTGTGTTTTACATTTAAATCTCGAATGTAGTTCTGTCTTCTTACTCCATTAGTTGCTCAGAATAAGACTGTGATTTAATTTGATGCATTATGTTCCAATAGAGCAGGAACAATTTTTTTTGAGATTCTAAATTTCCTTTGTAGTTTTGTTGTTGTTAACAAAAATAACATGTTCTTAACAAGTTTTAAGTTTGTTGTTTTTTTAACAAAATTGCTTTTTTTTTTAACTCAAGGATCTACCTCCAGCTTATAGATCAGTCTCCTCCACACCCCTCATTACTGTCAGTGTAATTTATCACTTCTCATTAATTTGCAATCCCTCTTGGACATCCCCTGAAGGTCAAGGCTCTTATCCCTACCAACATACTCAAATCAATATCATTTGTGAGGTCTGGCTCAGAAATTGAACAGAGGCCAGTATAACAGAGATAGGCATGTAAATATTGCCAATCAAGCTCACAAACTATTGATAAATTAGGCTTGATCCTGGTTCATTTACAAATTTATTCATCGACAAAGTCATTTTTTATAAATTCACATCAGTAATGAAAATAATTAAAATATATAATGCTATCATTATTTATTACTGGAAGTTAAATAATACCAAAGGTGACAGTGTTTGATCATTATATTGCATTTAGACATCTGTCAGTGATCTGATGTTTTAGTCAAAAACAAAGTTCAGATATAATTAATTGATTATTACATATGTGGTCCATTAAATATGCTCTTACTTATTTACAGATCAGCACAATACAAAATGCAAAATAAAATCTAATTATAGAACAAAAATATCATTTACATTAAAATATAATTTTCTTTTCTTGAAAATAGTTTCTTTGCTTATATAATGTATCTTGATTACAATTTCCCTGCCCTCTACTCATCCAAATTCCTCCCCACTTCCCATCTCATCAGCATCCATTCCTTTTTTGTCTCTCATTTAAAAGGAACAGGCTACTAAGAGATAACAACAAAACATAACAAAATAAAATAAGATAAAACAAAAACTATCACATCAAAGTCAAACAAGGCAAACCCACAGAAGGAAAAGAACCAGAGACCCACTCATTCCCACACTCCAGAATAAAACCTCCCATAAAAACACTAAACTGAAAGCTGTAACATATATGCAGAGAACCTGGTGCAGGCTGTGTTCAGGCCCCAAGCTTGCTGCTTCAGGCTCTGTGAGTTCATAAGACATTCCATCAGTTGATTTAAAAGGCCTTGTTTTCATGGTATCCTCCATCCCCTCTGGCTCTTACATTCTTATTGCCTCCTTTTCCACAGTTCCCTGAGCTCTAAGGGGAGGGATTTGATGAAGACATTCCATTTAGAGCTGTGTATGCCAAGGTCTCTCTCTCTGTGTAATGTTTGGCTGTGGGTCTCTGTATTTGTTCCCATCTGCTGCTAGAGGAAGCTTCTTTGATGATGGCCGAGTAAGGCACTGATCTATAAGTACAGCAGAATATCATTAAGAAATTGTTTTATTACTGCCTTTTAAAAATTAAATTATTTTTATGAGCAGTATTTGTTTTTACCCTAGATCTCTGGACTATTTTAAGGGAGTTCTCCACAAGTGTCAGACCAGGGAATGGCTTATGAAGAGGTGAGAATGAAAACTCCATTCAGATTGACTTTGTCAATCTGGATCAAAACTTCTAGAGTCTGATTCCAGGCAGTTTATTGTCAGCATAATCAAATCCAGTATAATTTGGAAAAAAAATTTCCAGTATAATACAATCCCCAGAAGACATGAAGGCATAATGACATCAAAACTCAACTCAAGGTACATGTCAAGAAGATGGATTCTAGACATATGCTACCTGTATTAGCTTAAGGGCCTAAGAAAGTATCATAGAGATAGTGTAGAAGTCATTTAGGCTATTAGTCATTTCTGGTCTTGGCTGTGGGAGTTTAGGTGAGCTTTTGGCTATACAGATAATGTAAGGGCCATTTAGACTATTAGGTATCTCCAATACTGGCTGTAGACATTCTATATGACCTGGCCCAACAGATAATGCAGATAATGAGGCTGTTAGCACCTCCAATTCCTAGCTTTCCAGATGAAAGAACAAGTTTTATGTCCATTCTGTTAAGAGGAAAATCCTGTGTGCTTAGCATTCCTGGTTTCCTGCATATCTGTGGGTACAAGGATCTTTGTGCTGTGCTCCCAATACTCTCTAGTCTTTGGTTCTTGGTCACCTAAGTAGTGCTGAGTATGAGTTCCATGTCATGGAGTGGGCCTTAAGTCAAATCAGACGTTGGTTGGTTACTCCCATAAGCTTTGTGTCACCATTGGTCCAGTGTCTGAAATATAATTTTTAAAATCTAAACAATTAAATTATATTCATTTTTTCCTTAAAAAAAATCCCTTTTGTAAGTTACCAAGACCATTAGACTTAAGAGGCAGATTACAATTATATTATTTAGAAACTGTGCCAACACACACAGACCTTCACAGGTTCGAGCCAGACAAGCTACAGGCATTGAGAGAGGAAAATTAAACACAGGGTCCCACCACTAACCAAGAAGTTACTTACTATTGATACCAAAGGGAAAATCAGTTTTCTCCAATGATGTGTCACTAGGGGGATATCAAGAAAAATAAGAAAAACAAAAACAAATTAAAATAAAATAAACAAAAATTAAATGCTATCACATAATGTGTATATAATTGCTTATTTAAAGAGTAATAACACATTTACAACTAGTTCTACAATGAGTGAATAAATGCAATATGACTCGCTTAAAATCTTAGGATATGTCCCAACTGGCGAGAACAATTGTGAAAACTAACAATTAGAGAGAGGTTGCAAAGTGACACTCTAGAACACAAAAAGAGGCAATATTAAAAGAATATCAGAAATGCTTAGAGAGACCACTATGAGCCTAGGCTAGGATTCGTTGCAATTATATTATTTTCATAGAAGAAATAACAAGAAAACTGATTTATTTTATGTATGTATTTTGCTATTCAAATTTTTTTTTAATATCCCAAAGCATTATAGGGTTCAGCTATGGCACCACACAAACCAAAGTGTGAAACATTGAAGATAAATTGGCTTTTCTTTCCAAGCTCAGGGCTGCAGAAATCATAATTCCCTGTAGCCTGAACAAGATTGTGCATCCCTAGCAAATTGACTGCATCATTTTGTGGTGATAAGTGCTAAATCCAGGAAAATCAGGTATTCCTTGATGCACAGTGAAGAACTAACACACACACACACACACACACACACACACACACACACACACATACACACACCCCTCACTACATCCATTGAGCTTTGATGTGTGCTTGCATCTAGAACGGGCCATTTGTGATTTAATATTTTGTGTGGAAGTTTGTCCACAGAGGAGACTGCTTCTCCCTCACAGCAGCACTCCAGAGGTAGGACCTTGTTTGTCTTCATTGGAATGTCAAATGGTGTTATCATTTTGCTGTTCTTGCTCAAGCAACCATATTGTCAAGAGTTTATTGGTATGTCATGTCTATCAACAGGCATCCTCAGCCCCTGACTCTTATAATCTTACAAATCCTCCCACCCCCCCCCCCACCCCCCGTTCCATGATTTTTCTCTGTGCTTTTTACCTGTGAGGTTCTGTTGCAGATGTATCAGTTGGGCTTCAACACACAACTTATTCTCTGCATTTTACAGTGTGTCTCTATAACCATCTCCATCTCTGTAGAAAGAAGTTTCTTTAATGAGGGATGAGGGCTGCACTTCTCTGGAAAGCATAGTGTTATCATAGTGCTTTAAAAGGTGGAGCAAGAGAATTTCAAGTTTGAGGCCAGTCTGATCTGTATAGCAATATACTGTCTCAAATTTTATGGTCTTTGGGCACTTTTGCAATTCTCCATTCTTCTCTTTACCCCCTTAGCTCAGAAAACCAATTATTTGCTTTGTAACCTTATAGATAAGGTAGCAGATTATAGAAGCTTATATATACTAAATAAGTCTAGTTTCTTCCTCCCAACATAATCAAACTGGTAAGCATCAATTGATTAGTGATACCGTGGCTCCTTGGTTTTATTAGAGCAGTATTCTATATATGCCAAATAAATTCCCAAATTTGTCTGTTAGCCACTGTCTTAGCATTGTGGAGTTTTGTTTTTTTTTTTTAAACTTTTATGGTTGTAATGAATAAATATGATGCATACCTTCATTATAATTGAGTTAAATTGCTAGGTATAGACATAAAGAATAGTATTATATATTTAACTTCCTAAGGAAATTAATTTTTTTAAATGAAGTTTCACTCATATTGTAAGAACATTTCAATGGCTATTTATAATCAAGAACATCATAAAACATTTAAATTTACATTTTGTAGCAAGTACTCAGTTGTATTGTGAGATTTTTATAAATAGGACATGGAAGACAGATAAAAGAAATTATTCTGCCAATGTTCAACTTGGTTAATCACTGTGTTTCTTGGGTTTAACTTGCAGGAGTATAGGTGAGGGGTTACTTACAGGATCAGGGAAGACTCAAAAGCAGCTACATCACCAACATCACCAAACAGCCCATTCTAGCGTGGCTGGACATTTGTTAAAGGTGCTACTGTTGTGGAATATTATTTTTAAATGTTTTGCATTTTTTCCTACTGCTTTTTTTTTTTTAATGCAAAGATGTGTTGCATTCATTTGATTAAATAAAATTAACCTGGAAGCAGACGGCTGAGTCATCAAGTAGCTGACAGGAAGCGGTAGGGAGGAACCAGATGTAGCTGGGGTTCCTAAGTGGGGGCTGAGCAGAAGGATGCCTGGGTTGTTTGGATGATGCAAGCAAAGGGAGAAGGTTAGCTATTTGCTATTCAGCATCTCTGAATGAGAGCAGAATTCCACTTCAACCTTTGAGTCCTGAGTTCTTCAGAGGGATAGAGAGCTAGATAAAGTCCCTTTAATAGCTTTGAAAGAGTCCTTGCCTGAGGGAACCATAATTCTCTCAGGTATTGGCCTTTGTGACTGAACCTCTGCTGGTGACTGTGGAGCTGCAGTTGCTGATTAGGACAGCAGCTGCTTAAGGGGAAGTCACAGTAAATAATAATAAAAAAAAAAAAAAGAGTCAACAGCACACAACTTTGTAGTTCTCTGCAAGACATGCAGGCAGCTCGGTAGACAGTCTTCACCCATATAATCTTGGGGACGGAGGGGCCTTGTGATCTTTTTCATAATATAATTCTTCATTGATTTTTTGGGGGAATTTTACATCATACACCCCAATCCGCTCACCTCCCAGTTCTTCCATATCCTCCCCTCACCCCTGCAGCATCCCCCTGAAATCAATTAAAAACAAAACAAAACAAACAAACAGATAACCACCTCACTCCTCCGTCTCTCCAGCCCCTCCTTGTTATGCTCAGATCACAGGGACCCCCAAAAGACCACTACAGAGACCCAATCCCATATGTAAAAGCAAAGAGCCTTTATTTCAAGTTCATAGCTTGGTCCCTCTGTCTGTCCAACGCAGCAGTGAGAGCAGAAGCCTGGAACCCAGGCAAGGCAGCATTTTTATGGTAGCAGAGGTTGGGGTGAGGGGATTTCCAGGGTTCAGGACCCCAGTTAGCTGCCAGGTTATGCTAGGAACGTTTGGAATATCAGGTAGTTCCCCTTAGATGCTGGCCCTCCCTGGGTGTGGTCAGCTTATGGCTTTTTCTGGGGACCAGGTGGTGGTATCTGCCAGTAAGCTGTTATGGCAGCTGTGTGGTCAAGCTGTTTTGGGCCCTCCACACTCCTCATTCATCCTAGCAGCATTGGGTGTCACACAGTTTACCTTTTTGTCCAGTCAGTCCCACCTACAAAATGTCCATTACAACAAGTCAGAGTCACTAGAATGATTCAATATCTTTGACACACCATCATCACTGGACACCCACCAAAATTCCTCTAGGATACCCTGCTGTTTCCCCAGGTCATGGGGAATCCTGTGATTATCATTCTGCAGGACCAGTCCCTTCATGCACTTTAGCCAGTCATATAGGTGGGGTGGATCTTAGGGTGGGTCAATCCAAGGCCCCAAATGTGGGTCTGGGTGGTAGCTGAGCTGGTTTGTCTGGTCCTCTGGGACCATTCCTCTCAGGCAGAGGCAGAGCCAGCTCACCTAGGCCCATGGCACTGGGGTCAGCCCACCCATGCCCATGGTGAGGAGTGGGGCTCTCTCTCCTGAGTGAGGGAGCCAGATCTCCCATGATGGGGACAGCTTTCCTGCTGCAGAGAAAAGTAAGAAAGCAAAATGTGCACATGTTCTTCCTAGTTAGAGTATGACTAACTATAAGGGGAAAAAAAGCAAATTTAGCTGACAGTTACTTTATAATCCTTCATAGAAACTTTTATGGAGAGTATATTCATGACACAAGATTATTTATTACCAAAAAATGAGTAAAGATTTGTTTATAATAAATTATGGGTATAAAATAAGTAGTAATTACTGAACTTCCCATTTTGACATCTCCCCCTTCTCTTTGTGCTGCTTCTGCAAAGCCAAACTTGCAGCTCCTACTCCACAAATGTGTTCAAACTTTCTCCATCTCAGAATCTCAATTTCTCTTCCAAGTTATGCCATATGTTAACTTTACATTTTCTGTATTTTCATCTCATACTTATATGTAACACATCTTAATTACTTCATACTTTTAGAAACTTTTTGTTTACTTCAAACTTCTAGAAACTTTTTGCAATCAGAAAATTATTGAATTACTGTAGCAAATGCAGATACAATAGCAAAGTGATAAGCAACCCATATCAGACATTAGAAGCTCACTAAATATTGGTAATAATAGTAGTGATGAAGTCTGACCCTCGTTTTCTTGAGTTAGTGTTCATGTTGTAATGCTTTCACATATATTCCTGTATTCCATTGGGAAACAGTTGTCACAGTCAGAGACTTCTCACATAAGCAGAACAATGGGAAGCATTTACACTAATGTGACTGGAAATACTCTTTTTCAGACAAGTAAAAAAATGGAAAGTCAAAAAAAAAAAAAGTAAAGAATAGTATGCTCCTAAATAAACTCTTTTTCTTCATTTTAGAGCCTGTTTTGGTTATAGCTGTGGCTGGCTTGCTTTGTTTTTGAAGGCTCTCTTTAATTTTGGCGACGTGGCATGAAGAAGACACTTCTTGTATTTGGTAATATATGGAAGCTCCACATCAGCATATTTATCTTAAGCACGAAGATCAAGTCAGTTTTCTAATGATACCAGATGGTCTACTATCCTGGTGCATTAGCTCATGGTCTGGGGAGGATTGTAACACGTGGCAGGCTCGGGAAAGAGATGACTTCCAAATCCTCTGCAGAGTTCTGAGAGATGGCAATAATAATTTGACAAAGAAAAATGATGCACATGGTCTTGGCAGCAGCTTAAGCTCAAACTAGTTCCACCCTTCCCTTCAACTTAATTCCAACATCATTTCACAAAGATTGCTGCAATTTTGAAAAGGATGGACAAAGAAAGACCTACACGGCTATAAACACAAAGACCTACCAGACTGTAACTGCTTGTCACTGTCCTATTCCTTGTCTGTCCAGTCCACAAACCTTGAATGCTAACTGTAGATAAGAAATTGTTTAAAGTTACAGGAAATAAGAGGGAAGGTAAGATGAATTAGTTCTGGAGTTGTTTGGAAACCCTGGAAGATTTCGAGTGTCAATGCTTTCAAAGCTTTGAGTAGTTTACAAAACTTTAGAATATTCAGTTAAGGTAGAGCAAGTGGCTAGTGGGATGGATTGTCTGAGCTAGAATGGCTTGCACACACAGGGAGTGCCTGCCTCGCCTGCAAAGATGCTAAGTTCACTGAAACAATAATCTGCATGTTTTCACAAAGGTTGTCTTATCTGACTGCAGAAGGAACAGAGACATCTGGTACTTGACAGATATTTTGGTGGTATCTGCTGTGGACTGGAGAGTAATTGTTTTACTATGAGAGAGGAACATAAGCATAACTATTCAGGTGTTTTCAGCTGTGTTTTAGATATCTTATTTCCAACCAGCAATGCAAAGATAATGTAGGAACCAAGGGCAATCTAGGCTTGTCTCCTCTTACAAAAAGAACAAAACCTAAGCCCATAATCCTCACAATTATTCAGTCTTACCATCCCATTTACATTTCGTGAACTCTTTGTAGGGCTGGACCTCTTTATCAATGGCTTCTGTACCTGCAAATCAATTTATGTATCAAAATATTTTATAAAAATTCCATCCATACTTAGTCATGCATGGATTTTTGGTCTTTTAACTCCTGAACAATACAAAACAGCAACTATTTGTGATGTAGTTTTGTTAGTGATTAGGTACTCTGGAAATCCAAAATTATGCAAAATATTCAAAATGTGAAGTGGTTGATTCTGATGCATTGACAAAAAATTGGCTACAAATGGGGGTGGGGAGGTACTTCAGGGATAAAGCACTTGCTGCACAAACATGAGGATGTGGATTCATCCCTAGCACCTACATAAATGTGAAGCACAGCTGCATGTGCCTCTCACCCCAGCTCTGGGATAGGGAGATGTAGATGAATAGATATCAGAAGCTCATTGATCAGCTGGAATGACAGGCTCCAAGTATTGAGAGATCTTGTGTCAAACTAGGGTGGAGAAGCCACTGAGGAAAATATCCTGGCCTCAACATATGGCCTAGCCACATGAGTAAGCACATGTGAGTGGGGGGGGGCACGCACACACACATATAGACACACTAACACACCATATGCACACATGACTACAAATGGTAACTTTGTACTATATGAAAGACCAGTGAAAAGATAATACCTAAATAAAAATGGCTTCTTTCTTTGTCTAACACTATTTTCTTTGCATCTTAGCTGAATGTGCAAAAATATCTGCTGATGAAGGATGAGTAACAGTTGGCCTTAAAAAGTGTGCTGTGACTCTTGCCTGCTCTTGGGACTCTTTTTCTCCTGTTGGGTTACTGTATCCAACTTTGATATGAAAGCTTTTGCTTCATCTTATTATATTTTATCTGGTCATGTTTGTTTTTATCTCTTAGAAGCACTTTCTTTTCTAATATGAGACAGAAAGGGAGTGGATGCAGAGGGGAAAGAGGAGGGGAGAAACTGGGTGGAGAAGAGGGAGAAGAAACTATAATCAGGATATATTGTATGAGAAAAGAATCTATCTTCATTTTTTTAAGTGCTTTTGGAAAAGAATGTGTCAAGCAAGAATTCTGAGATTAGAAAGAATTTGGTGAGTTGGAGAATTATAGGTTCTTCAGGATGTAAGATTGAAGAATGATAGAAGGTAAGGGAAACAGAGTTGAAAAAGAATAATCCTTCAGGTCAGGAAGGTTTTTATCCTAAGGATGGTAAAATGCCATAGAAGCTTACAGGCTGGCAAGTGAAAGGATCAAATTTGGATTTCAGAATGGTTTCTAACAATACAGTACAGAGAATAAATGTAAAATGAAGAAATATTAGTACCAAGGCTGGAAACTGAAAGGCAAAAGCTGGGGTGCAGTGGCAGTCTCGGGGGTGGAGTGGGCAGACTTGGAATGGTAAGTGCTACTATGCTAGCATAGCTGCTTGTGAGTCCTCCAAGATGAAATGCAAAGCCAGGGACAGTAAACGGCCTGCTGAGATCAGTGCACCTTGGAAATGAAAGTATCAGAGATAATGTAAAAGGGGAGAATGAGTAAGAAATAGAGGAAGGGATGGAGGGAGAAGGAAAACGAGAAGTAAATATCGTCTTTGTTTTATATAAATGATTCTCATTCAGTATTATCCCTTTTATCTGTAGTTGTGTTTTCTATTATGTAGCATGAATCTTAACAGGTCTTATTAATAAAATCAAACCTGGAGCCAAGTACTGGAGTCAACACTGGAAGATCAGAAAAGCAGAACAAGCCACAGCTTCCTCACCTTAACAATTCCTTAGCTGATCCTGTTTCCTCAGACTGGAAGCCTCTGTGTCCTTATCCAAATGGATTTCATCTGAACTGCTACTCAAAAGTCTAAAAGCTTAACCAGCTCTAGTTTCTGGTCCTCATGCCTTATATACCTTTCTGCTTTCTGCCATCACTTCCTGGGATTAAAGGTGTGAGTCACCATGCCTGGCTGTTTCTAGTGTGACTTTAAACTCACAGAGCTCCAGATTGATCTCTGCCTCTGGAATGCTAGGATTAAAGGTGTGCATGCCACCATTTTCTGTCTGTCTAGTGGCTGTTCTGTTCTCTGATCCCAGACAAGTTTATTAGGGTGCACAGTATATTGGGGAACACATTATCACCATATATTATTTTAATAACTCTTGTTTAATATTGAAAAGTACAAAATGGGAAATTCAAAACAAAGACAATGCAAGTTTCAACTTGGGCTTCACTTTGGAAAGCATGGTAAAACAGCATACCATTCTGCTGTCCTAGCAGAATGGTGAACCTTCCCTTTATCTATCATTTTCAAGCTGTATTTGATATTCTTTGGTATAGTCACTTAGCAGTCCTCACCTGTTATCAAATCTTCATGCATGTGCTCAACAGTAACATTTATTTTGTTTGCTGGTGTCACCACACCCCAAACATTCCAGCCATAGTTCCTGACTGATTAATGCTGAGTTCAAATGGAAAAAGCATTAAACGTAGCGGGAATTTGTTTCACCAATTAGCTTTGAGGTATAAGCCTCAGGGCGTGGCTTCTGGACATGTATATGATTGCTTAAAAGGAGAGAGAGAGAGAGGGGGTTGCACCCCTTCTTTTTGGGGTGGATTCCGACAGCTGCATCTCTTTGTTCCCAGGCTGAATGGATGGTGGCTGTGTACTTGGTTCTGTATTCTTGAGTGTATCTTCCCCTTTATTACTTTAATAAATCCTTGTTACCTTCTTAAACAGACCCATGCGGATTTCTCATAATAATTAATTATGTGGTCAGAAGACATGAGTAGGAAATATGTTTAAGTTGATATCAATGATATGGAAGAAAGCCTTGAGCCACCCAGAAAACTCCAACAAGAGATTTCCTAAATAAGTGACACTGAGCTAGGTACATAAAAAAAAGGGGGGTTGATTTAAACAAATGGAATAATGGGTTTGGACTAAAAGATTCAAAAATCACGGGGAAGCTTCATCTCCCATTGAAGATGTGAAGAAACTGATGATAAAGAATCCTTCCAAAGCAAGCCTTAGTTTATTTAGAAACCAGGCTCTTGAAGAAGATGCCTGGTAGCACCTAACTTCACAAAAGTCAAATAGAAACATTGAAGTTTAAGACATGGAGCAATAGTGAGTGCTGTTACCACATGACAACCTCACAAAGTTTGTGAGAAAATTAGGCATGGTGCAAAGGGCAAAGAGAACATTTTCAAAGGCAAACACAGAAGCTATATTGTGAGACCCTATTCACACAGTTTTTATTCCATTTTTTTTAATTTTCTAAATTATTTGTATGGTTGTTAATCACACAAGCTAAATACAGACATATACATATAGAAAAAAATGTGAACATTCTAGGTACCATACTATTAAGATTTCATCCATCCTGTAAGGGCCTTGATTGTATCTGCCATAAATCACTACCACAAAATATTTAGAGGGAACTCTTTCTCAAACACATTAAAAAGTTGCTTTCCTCTTTGGTATTTTATCATTACTTAAATATTATTAATGTAACCTTAACATGAAGCCTGTTAAGAGATTTTGTAACTTTTTTCCAATTCTGAAAATGTATAAGGTGTTAGACTATGAACTGAAGATAAAATACAATGCCTTTTCCTGTGCTTCTATTTCTCACCTTTTCTACTTTATCCCATGGAAAGCTGCAGGATGCCTAATCTGAATGCAATGCTATGTTTTGTTGTTTTTGTTTTTGTTTTTCTAATAAAAAACAGGAAGGGGTGATGCATCCTGCAGTCTCTAGTTCTCAGAATCTATTGTTGAATAACAGTGTATCCATAGGTGGCTATGCATGGTTGGAAAATTTATAAACGATACTATGTTCAGATGTTTCAAATAGCAAAGAGGACAGAGATGTTAACAAGACTATTATAGAGAAGACAAGGGTTGTGCTGTATTTATAACTACATGAATCACTTTGTGTGACACTGATATAATATATAGAAAAATGTCATCTTAGACATTTCCCCTAGCAGACTCATTTGACCGTTATAGACAGAGCTGTTCCTTTACATGTGTTCATACCAACTTTACACCGTGGCATTTATCACTCTCATTTGAAACTGTTTGATAGCCCTCCAAATCATTCTGTGGATTTGTTATGGGGTACATGTCTGTTTAATTACTAGCACCTATTCCTGAAATGATGCATAACATGCAAGAAGCTCTGTGCAATCATGTTCAGGATATCAACTATAGCAGGCATCTTAAATGGTCTTATTAATAAAAATAAACCAGGGCCAGGTATTGGGGTGAATGCTGGAAGATCAGAGAAGCAGAACAAGCCACAGCTTCCTCACCTCAGCAGTTCCTCAATTGATCCTATTTCCTCTGACTGAGAGCTTCTGTGTTCTCATATGAATGGGTCTCAGCTGAACTGTTGCTCAAAAGCCTGAATGCTTAACCAGCCAAATGCTTCTAGTTTCTGGTCTTCATGCCTTATATATCTATCTACTTTCTACCATCACTCCCTGGGATTAAAGGCGTGAGTCACCATGCTTGGCTGTATCCTTGAACAAATGGATTTCTGTCTCTGGAATGCTAGGATTAAAGGTGTGTGTGCCACCATTTTCTAGTCTCTGTATCTAGTGGCTGTCTGTTCTCTGACCCCAGATAAATTTATTAGGGTGCACAATATTTCGGGAAACATAATACTACCACAATGAACAAAGGCAGAAGTCAGTCACTGCCTTCAGGTCCCTGTTAGGATAAGCTAAAAGCTACCCACTGTTTTGTTTACTCATCAACTAATGTGTCTCCATACTTCTCATTGTGTAATCAATTTTTCTTTCAAATACTTCATTGTATATACAACTTTACTTTATTATTAGTTTATTGTCATCTATAATTTTGGTACAGATCTCTGTGGTGCTTCTTTTCTTTCTTCTTTCTTTCTTTTTTTGTTTTGGTTTTTTGAGACAGGGTTTCTCTGTGTAGCTTTGGAGCCTGTCCTGATACTTGCTCTGTAGAACAGGCTGGCCTTGAACTCACAGAGATCTGCCTGCCTTTGCCCCATGAGTACTGGGATCAAAGGCATGGGCTACCACTACTCAGCAATGTTTTTTATTCAGTATTCTACAGGAATATTAGTAAAACTTCTTTCTACGTCATATTATCTTGACAGAAAGTCTTCTTTCACCTCAAAAGGATAGGACAGAGGCTGCCAGAATTTGTCATATAGAACTTTGAAGTTTCAGGAGCTGAGCTGAGAGGTTCTATTTATTCCCCCAAATGTGAAATTATCTAACTACATGGGGGTAATTATTATTTATGCTCTGTAATTTTATGCGTTCACTCTCATCTACACAAATGAGAGCTACATTATTTTTAAAACTTTCCAAATTACTTAAGTAAAAAAAAAAAATGTACAGGTAACATTTTGGTTCCTTAGAACAGTTTAGGTGTTTTTTTCTGACTAAAAATAATATTGGAGTGTAGTTTCAACACTGGGATTTTGAGATATTCAGGGGATATTAAAAGTCATCATGGACTATGAGGGACCCATCTACACACATGAGTTCAGGATTGGGTTAGTGATCACTGTCTAGCCTGTTCCTCCATTCTGCAGATGTCCACTCACTCATCTGCTTTCTGGCTATGTGTGGAATAACACCTGGCCTTCATCAGGAGCTGATGAGAGACAAAGAGCTTCCAAACAGTGAGGAAAAACTCAGCCTCATTCCTTTACAAATTTCTTGTTCCCAAGTATTCTGCTAAAGCAAAAACAAAAACAAAGAAACAAAACAAAACCCAAAGACAGGCTCCTGTTGGATAGCATGAGACTGAGCTGCTGTGTCTGACAAGGAAGACAGTGGGGCCCAATGCTCTTTGATAACATCCATCCTTTGATAGAAATTTATTAGCATAGAAAGATTATAGTGGAGTAAGAAGAAAAGAGTTGTGCTTCTCTCTAAGCTTATTCTGCTGAACCACTCAAAAGGAGGAAGGTGTAACTTACCATGAATGGGAATTGGTATGTTTATTGCTTCATTCTGAAATATCCTACTTAAAATTAAACCTATCAAATAATCAAATTTGTCTAGTAGGAAATAAAATAATCTCAGCAGAGTAAAAGGTGTAACAATAAAGAATATAGTCTGATATATAAAAACTATTTTTTGTGTTAAAAACATACATATTACAGTAGATTTACTCTGTTAAGCTTTACACATGTACAACATAGCATTACTAACTTTAAGCACATAGTACATATTAAATAGCATAATTAAATAACTGATGAAAAGCTGAACTATAAGTTAGATACCAATATTTACATAAGAAGCACTTACATAAAGCATTGGAAATTAATTTGGAAACAATATTAGAGAGTGAAAATGTCCTTGAAATACCAGATTTATGGAGTCAGAGCATATGGTATATATTTAAAATATGTAATGTAAAAAATAAATGAATAAGGAAATTAGAAATTTGATAAGCCACGCTGATTTATTTAACTGTCAAAAGCTCCAATTTCACTTCTTTCAAGTGTTGCAATTGCTTTGGGACACTGAGTAAATGTTTGCATGAAAATAAAAGTTACATTTTTTTTCCCCTAAAGGAGCTGAATACTGACTAAGCTTACTTGTGAAGATTTGAAAAGATAGAAAGTGATAAGAAATATGGCCACAATGAGAAATGCTGAAAAGTTTAGGGAATCATGATAAAACAAAAAGCCCCAGGGTCCTTTTGGAAATCCTTGCATAAATACGTCATTTCAGGGCAGCTCCCTGCCACATATGTAAGTTTTTCTGGAAAATATGTTCACTTCTGCACTGTCAGGATGGGATTGTTTTGTGCAGTTTACATCATGAACAAACCCTCAGGGCAGGAAAGACCTAATTTTTCACTTTCTGATTTTGCTTGGCTAACATAAGCTGAACACTCAGTGTAATAAAACTTGGGTTATACTAGCAGATTCTGAGACAATCAAGGGAGATTAAGAAACATAAATGGAGAGAATAAGATTCTGCTCAGGTCACTGATGTTCGTTGACTAATGTGTCTCCACACGCTTTTTGTCTCACAAAAGGTTGTGAGCGCTGTGGACGATTGCGTTTTGGTTTTTGTTACCTATTTTTATTTTCACACTTGCAACAGAAACAATGCATCTGTGGTGGAACAGCCACAGGCCACCTGTGGACCTATCCGGCAGGATCTCTCTTTAAACCATTTAAGACATGAAGGAAGACTGGGGTCGCTGAACACACTTCTCACTAGCTGTCTCACAACTTGTTTATCCCATTGAGTCACTGGAAATAGCAAAAAATAAGTTTTTGTATTAAAAAAATTAAGCCTACAAGAAAAACACAGAATAATGTCACAAATAAATACATACCAGGTAATAAAACTGAGCTACATGTAAGTATAAATATGTCCAAAATTATTTCACTGAGAGGTCATTTCAAGAGAGAGCCGCTGCCATGTTTAAACATATTCATGGTGGCTACATTCAGAATAATATATGTGAATTGAAAGCATGTATTCTGGAAGCCGATTTCAGAGGGCACTTGTACTTATATATACATAACTATGTGCACACACACACACTTACACGTAATTAAAATCCAAAATTAATATTAAATTATATAAATAATCTGTTTTATTTTGTTGTTATTGTCTTGTTTTTGTTCTTTGAGACAGGGCATGTGCTCTACAGTTCCTGGTTTTACCTAAATTTTCTATGACAAACACTTGTTTCATAATTATAAAGTCAAAACATGTAACTTATTTTGTCATTTATTGAACAAGAATTCTTAGACCACCAAGATGGTTCAGTGAAAAAGGTGCTTGCTGAACAGATCAGGTACCTGGATGTGATTCCTAGATCCAATGGTGGAGTGAGAAAATTGACTCCTGAGGGTTAGCCTCTAACCTCTACATGTATGCTGTGGCATGGGTGTATTGACAGTCATATATAGGTATTACATACATACATACATACTCACACACACACAAATAAACAAATAGACCTACCCTGAGCACCCTATATGCCAGTAACTGCATCAGGAGGTGGCTGAAGCCATGGGAACTGTAACTACTGAAATATCAAAGTATAAAACAATTTCTGAGACTATTTTAACTGTGGAAGACTCTCTTCCTCACTTAATCTCTTTGCATTTGTCTATTCAAATTAACATTTACAAGCCAAGTGTTTTCTTATAAGTTTTTGAGAAAACAATTTCTCTTGAATAGTGTTCCAAAATAAGCAGTTCAAATAAGATAGGCTTTGGGAAAATGTTAATAAACTTGCCTTTGGCAAATGTTTTGAGTTTCCTTACATTTCCTTCACTTGGCAGTGATTTATTTTGTGTATAAATAACGAAGAAAAAAGGCGTAAGACTTTACAAGTGGATGTTATTATTATAAGCAACCATTTTCTTATAAGACTTCTATATAATATTGAGGGTTGGGAGAACTTTAATTGAAATGTGTTGTATAAATTAACCAGGAAAATGGTGAATAAAAAAAAAAAAACCTTAAGGCATGAATATTAACTAGGATCTGAACATCTCACCAGCCGTTAGCCCCACCTCTTTGCCCCTTCAGCTATTTGTGGGACAACAGAGAAAACATTTGCCACAAAACCCCTCTCCCTATGGTGCTTACAACCTTGCAAACAACATAACAGAATGACTGTGAGAAACCAAGTCAAAGGTCATAACAAATGAACACAAGTAATCAAAGAAGGAGATGTCAGAATGTGGGTGGCCCATATCTTGGCAGTGGTCTGTGTTTGGCCCATATCTTGGCAGTGGTCTGTGTTTAAAATATTAAGATTCCTTTGCCTCAAACTCTTCCTCCTAAGGTCTAGGTTGTTGGTTTAAAAAAGGGGGTCAGGGGAGAGAACTGCTATCACTATTCTTTTTAGCCAAAGAGAAGAAAAGTTAACCACACCAGTGTTCTGTTGTGGACAATAACAAAGAACCCAGCACAGTGGTGGGCATGCCTGGCACCTGTATGTTGGAGGGCCATCTTTATCACTGCTGTTCCCTCTGTTTCTCACACATGCCTTCTTAACAACAGCTAGGAAGAATGTTGCTAACAGGGGTGACTGTAGCCATTGATGATTTGGTGAGAATCCAAAATCCACAACCCCTAGGAATTTTCCTGGATCCTCTCCTTGGAGAAACACTGCAAGTGACTTACAGCACACTAAATCAGCAAGGTTGGCCTGGAAAACCATTTATGCAATTTCTCTGCTTTTGTTTTGGGGAATCTTCCAAAATAAGTGTCTAGAGAATCAGATATAATTTGAGCAGAGTATGCTAACGTGGCTTCAACAATGATCTTACTTTTCTTGTAATTGTGTACTAGCTAGTCATTTTTTCCAGTGGTGTGTCATACTGTCCCAATTGACCATCTGGCTGTTCTTTGCTCTGGTGTTTGCTATAGCAAAAAAGTGAAGATAAAAAATTACCTTTTTTGACTTAGTGTTAATTTCAGTGAAATCTCTCCAGATGTATCCTCTCTTATTTCTCCCTATAAATCTAAATGGTTCATTGAAGAATCCATCAGTTTTATCTTATTTTGAGGGGAATTATATTAACCCAGTTGATGTTCTAAAATAATCTTATGTAAGTTATGAATTTCTTCCTAGATATTCATCATAATAAATAACTAACAAGCAATCTTTTGTTTCTCCTTCCACATTTCACCATAAGAGGATTTTGTACATCATCACTTTAGGCTGAGAAAAAGGACCCATTAGGGGAATCTCACTCAATGCTTCTCAACTTGAGCACATATTTAATCAAACTGCTAACTTCTTATTCTTGGCCTACCCTTAACAAGCACACTCTAATTAGCATTTTGGTTGGTATTGTATCAGCTGTACACTTGGCAGTCACCAGGGTGACACAACCCTGATGCTGAATGTAGGTCAACACAGAGCATCCCTTAGATGCTAACCATCCCCCTAACAACCAAAAATGCGGCCTGGAACTTCTTTTTTTTTTCTTTGAAAACAGAGGTTACAGACAGCTGTGAGCTGCCATGTGGGTGCTGGGAATTGAACCCAGGTCCTCTTGAAGAATAGCCAGTGCTCTTAACCACTGAGCCATCTCTCCAGTGCTGAGAATTGACCTAGGTCTTCTGGAAGAACAGCCAGTGCTCTTACCCACTGAGCCATCTCTCCAGCCCCAGAGGCCTGGAACTCTACACACTGGGGCCCCCACTAGAACACTATGACCTGCCTTGCATATATCCTTGGCATACTCAGCTAAACAGACTGACATTTCCACAGTTCTCTATGGTTTTAAGCCGAGAAATCAATTCACAAAAGAAGACTTTAAACATTTGTAATACATTACATGTAAGGTGTCCACATTTGTGTGATGATAAGAAGGTGTTTCAGTGCTTTGATAGTTTGTGGGGCTTTTTGTTTCATCCTGTTTTCCTCTTTTAAAATGTTCAATCTCAAGACATTTGGTCTAGAATAATGAAAATAATTTGAACAAAAGATTTAAAACTTATTATTGGATCACTGTATTCTCACAGTATTCTTTTGTATCCCTCATTTAACATTTCTCTCAAAATAGATTTTAAAATAGACTCACTTTGTGTTAAATATTTAACTAACCTTGAAGTTAACATAACTTTGTGATATATGGGTAAATTACCTGTGTTGCTTCCATTTTTTAAATCATGTCTTTTAAGTGGTCCTTTATTTGTGATACTTGTGAACACAAGTTTGACAACTTTTAATTTGTTTGTGAACAAGCCCTATGTATATTTTTCTATTTTATAAATAAATTAATAACATCTGAAAGTTTTTTAAAAAATTAATTACAAATCCAAAGACCTCCTATGTTGGAAAGAGTGATCACACTTTTTCATAGTTATGAAAATTCTGAAAATAATTAACTTACTGAAAAAATGTAAGAACTCTAAAGGAAGAGCACAAAAACAATGCATTAATTGCAAAAGTATCTGGACTAATGGCTGAAGGTCTTCACCTCACCAGTTAGTATGTGTTTTTCATCTATGTGAAAGGCTGTAGAACATGTAGCAAAGGTTGTTAAGGGCTAACCTTGAACTACAGTAGCTTTGGGACTTAGAAAGCAGATTTTTTTTTTTTTTAAATCTGTAAATGACGAGCAAGCAGGAATTTTGGGAAGGTGACTGGAAAAGAGGAGAATGAGGAAAATCATGTTTTGAAGATGAGTTGACAGGGCGGCCATAGCAAAGGCACAGGAACCACTCAGGGTGGAGGAGGTATAGTTGAAAGGTGGCCATTAGATTTATTGAAGACAGTGCTGAATCCATAAAGATGGTATACTAGGCGGTGTGTAAGAGCATTTAACATCTTATTGTGGATGTAGTAAGAAATGGAGAGGCTAGCTAGAGATGAGAAAATAAAATAATATCCATTTTTTCAGTATAGCCTTCCAAGATTACAATATTGAACAATTAAGATGGCGAAACTCCCATTTCCATGATCAGATCACGTGCACACGGCCTTCTCCTCTCTACTGTCCCTCACCACTCTACCCCAGTGAATGGCTCCTGTTCTCTGCAGGTATTCCAGATTCTATAATCACATGTGAAGATCTGGAGCTAGGAGTCTCATGTGAGAGAGAACATGTGACTTTCTTTTCTGATTTGGGGGAAACGGCACAAGGTAAGCTACTAATTAAATAAAGGGAGGGAGGCAAATAAAAAAAAGGAGGATAGTAAAACAGCAGTAAGGATGTAGGAAAAAGTCACTAGCAACCACATTATTAACTATTTGCTTACAATAAACTTCAATACAGGTGAGTCTGTATATAAATGTGTGTACATAGTTTAAATGAACCTCTCATCTGTGCTGACTGTGCTCCCTCCAGGAGCCATGGGTCACCTCCAGTAACCATTACTACCAATACAAAACCACAGCACCAGATATGAGAAGCCCTCTTCTGAGTTGTTGGTCAGGGTTGTTCAGTAGTCTCCCAAAACACACTGGCTATTGCTATAGTGTCATGGTTTTCCCTCAGGATGTGGAAGGTAAATCCCCATTATTGAAGACACCATGCATTTCTGACAAACGGTCTTAAGGCCCCTGAGCTAGAGCTGACCTGAGTGCCTGTTGCCTGAGTTTGCTCAGTTCCAGAAGATGCCATGTAAGCTTCCAAGGCAGGGAAACTGTCCACAGTCCTACCCAGTTATGATGTTGATTAACCATAAAAAAGACCAGTATGGCATGATGACCCTAAATGTACTACAGAGGTGGCAAGCATATTTTGGTAGTAATCAACAGCTCTCTAATTGGAATAAAGACCCATCAACAAGAGGGAAATCATGCCAGGTACTGGAAACCTAACCAACTACAGGATTAGTGAAGTCATGGATCTTGGAAGAGATTCTACAAATGCTATTTTAATTAATAATAGTCACTAACTGCACTCTATACATTTGTCCTTATACCCACAGATAAGTGTAGTTCTCACCAAGGATACTTCTTTCTGCAAATTATGTCTCCTAAGAATGTCAGAGATGACACCCATGAAGTCTTACTAACATGACTGCCTAAACTGAACAAGAATGATGTCAACAGACATGCCAAAGTGGGTGGAGGAAAGACCATGAGACCACAACCTACACAAAGACCTACAGACAATTAAGGGCTGCTGAGAGTTGGAGAAATAGTCTTTTCCAGGGAAGAGCCACCAACTGGTGATACAATACCAAATTGTCATCCTTGAAAAAAAGACACTAAAGTAGCATACAGACTGAGCAGATTACATCAGGAACACACACACACACACACACACACACACACACACACACACACACACGGTGGGGGAATGTAGCAAAAATCAATTTAAAAAGAGACCATGAATTTGAATGAGGTGGTATATGATTTGATACGGGAGGTTTTGGAAGAAGGAGAGGGAAAGATAAATGATGAAAGTGTATTATCTCAAAAGTAAAATACAAAATGGCACACATTTTATTTGGAACTTTCACATAAGGTTTTTTTTTTTCTGCTGAATATTTGACTCAATCACTTCAAGAAATATATACAATATCTTTCAAAAGAAAAAGTAATTCAAAAGAAGTAGGAACTGATTCATGATCTTGGTCTTATAAATGTTTAAGAAATATTTATATACCAACACTAGTATTTAACATCCTACTACCTCAATTCATTTCCTACATTTATCATGACCTATACATATACTAGACTCTAACTTCTGATGATCATGACTTTTCAAGGGGAATAGAGCATAAAATGTCAAAAAATATGTATAGGAATAAATATATACATTAAAAATATAAGTATAAATTTGAAGCAAAACTACCACCATGGTTGTTGCTACATGAAAATGAGATTCTAGGTGGTCACACTGGGATCCTGAGAACAAAATTTCCAACTTGATCTGTCTCTATCCCCAAGAATGTAATGCTGACATCAATTCATATATGAATAGAATATCTAAATGTACATTCTTTAAGCATAATTTAACAACCACTCACACATGTGTGTAGATGTATACACATGCACAGCACTATGTAGATAGTGCACATTTGCACAACTACACACATATGTAATTGATACATACTAAACCCATTTTCCATTTCAAATATTGAAACTCAGTTAGTTTGTTGCCTGCCTCACACTTCTTTCAGAAGATGGTGATTTGGCTTTCTGTTTATCTCCAGACATAATTGGCTGCATTTGAAGAACTATTGCAGATGTGTTGGATACTGTTGAAAATTCCTAAGTATGACTCATATGACAAATTGCATTGGATAGAGCGTTTAGTGGGATTTTCAGAGTGGAGCTTCCCTCCTTAGAATGACTGAGTTACCAAAACCCCAGCAGGGAGCCCCTGAAATCTTACACAATGTTGCTTCTCAGCCTTTGTCAGTCTTAGAACAGACAAAGGAGCTGAGGGAGGTGAAAGCATTGTAGATACAATATTCATGCACAAAGCTCTCAAAATCATACAAAAGTAAGAATTTACATCAGAACTTTACCCATTCTTCAATCTTCTTAATAAATATACTCATGGTGGGAAAATTTCTCTTAGGAGTCATATAAAATTGATTTATTGAAAATCTAAATGCCAGTTTAGTATACATTAACTTTATGGGTGCTGTTTTTACTTGCCTGTGAGTAACTATGATGACCAGTGAATGATGTCTTTATTCAAAACACAATAACCGTGTGTTCAAAATTAAAAACAAAATAGAACAAAACCCACACACATATAAAGATATGTACATTCTTTCACATCTCCCAAGACTGTCTTCTAAAATTAAGTGTAAATTATTGTGTGTTCAATTCACTTAAAATTTACTTAAGAGTTGGTGAGTTGGCTTGGTGAATAAAGGTACTTGCCTGATGAACTGAGTTCTAGCCCTAGAACACATATGAGATTTAGGAGAGAATCTAGTCCTACAAGTTCTCCTCTTACCTGTGTACATAAACTACAGAACACGCACACACACACACACACACACACACACACACACACACACACACTCACACATCCACAGAAATAAAACTAAAATGAAATTTACTGAAATGCAATTATAACATTTATCCAAACATTAGTGATAAGATAAAATTAGAAATCCAAGTAGTAATCTCTTAAACAAATCTGGCCATCTACTCTGACTTTATTCCTTTCTCTCCATCTGTTTTAATGTCCTGAAAGAGAAAACACAAAATTATGTGCCAAATTTGTATTCACACAATTTCTACACTGCATAAAAATATAGTTGCCACAATCAGTGACTAATTCAAGTGGAAAACATTGTGAAAACTGGAAAGTGTGGTAGTTAATTCCAATTCCAGTGAGTAACTTGAGTCACACAACCAATTTGAACTTTCTTTTCAAACATGGGATAAATATCATCATAAAACACAATGCTAGATATTTAGAACCTCACATATAACAGTAAGTATTCAAATAATAGATCACCCTGGAATTATTTAGTATTTCCAAGGTATTTGAACAAAAGTCAAGAAAATGCAAGACTTGTGCAAAAGTGGAAGTCATGAAGAAGTGACTACTAATATAGTTGTAAAGACACAAAACAGGAGGACAATACACTGTACCCCAGGGTTGATCACAGCCACCAAACACTTGATGGTTATGTCCACAGTTAATGATTCAACATCTCCTCAAACCATTGTTTAATCTTAGAAATTTTATGATGAGGTACATGCAAGTCTTCCAGTTATAATATGGCCTTTTTCAAGATAAGTCTAGACTTAGTATGCACATATTATTATTCAAATTTTTAAAAAATTCTCCAAAGATAGTACCACCCATGAATAGTGAGTAGACAGGTCCATCTCCTTAGGAATAACAAAGACTTACAGTGAACTTCACAGCTGTGTAGAAAATTACCCTTCCATTCCTACCATTCTGCTGGAGTCAGTTTATTTTGTGAATAACAACACAGATACATTTTAAAGGACCTTACAGTGATTCAAAATATACTGACCATAAAAATAAATAATTAGAGAAGACAGGGCCACGAAGTTGAAATGAAATGGTGGGGTACAGGAGGCATTTGAGGAGAGAATGCTGGATAGAAGTGATGCAAATATAGTGTGTATATGATGCAAATAAAGTATGGCAGTTCGCCTCACAAAAATAAGTGTCTGAGTAAAGTATTTTCCTCCTTTAAAAATGTTACAAATAAAGCTGTAGACAAAGTAGGGGAAGGAAGGAGAAAACAGAGTGATTGGCAGATGAAAAGGAAAAATGGGGTGAGGGAGAGAAACAGGGCAGAAGGGCGAGGAGACTTCGTGTTTGGGGATGAGACAATCGATTTCCTGATTTCAGTCCCTTGTGGAGAGCACTGCTAACATTCTCTGGCTTGCAGAGCTCATCACAGCTGGGTCTGTGCATCTCCCCCAGCTCAGCTTTCCACTTATTTGGGAAGATCTGAATTCTTGGTAGATAATCAGCCACACCCTTGCTCTGCCTCATCTTTCCAGCCATTCTTGTCCAGAGACAGTTAAGCACTGCTTTAGCTAGGGCAGGAATTTGTATTGTTGTCGTGTTTCTAGAGGAGGAAAGAGAACAAACAGGCTTTTTATGTGTCCTGTTAATATCAGTTAGGTTACAAAGGTATAGAAAAAAATTGTATAGGTGATCACAGTGCTGGGCTTGCATGATACAGTTTCCCAGGACATGTGTTTCACCCACTGTAACAACAGTTCACACCCACACCCATTTGGACACTCCACCAAGAAACACTGTCTCCTCCTCGAACTGAGGAGACAAAAGGTCTGGGACGCAAAGCAAAGACTCGTCCTGCAGGACTTCTAAACACATTAAAAGTAAAAAAGAATGATAAACCAGACAACCTGGAGGCATTCTCCAGGTCTCTCCTAAGACCTTAAAATAGAGCAGTCCCTTCATCAGGAAAATACCAGCCATATCTCTGTAGTGAGTGTGCTGACCAGGAACTTTCTTATGCATATAAGGTCACTTTAGAAATTTCAAGACAAACTTAAAATATTATAGAAACTATGCATAACATGCATGAAAATGGGGCATACAAGATTTTAAAAGCAGCATTACTAATTTTTCACACAGAAAAATAATTCTGCTGAAACATTTTAACACATCTCAATGTTTAGTCACCATTTTAAATAGAGATGTTCTTGTATGTGTTTGTGCTGTTTTATGGACATGCCAAAGATTCCATGAGAAAAATTCATGTTTCTGAGTTGGTTTGAACAGAAGGAAATTCTTAAGAAAGGATGGAGACTGAATGACAGAAACACACACGTGACTGTTTTCCCCCGGGTCTTCACCATCACCCAGTAGCACAGCTGTTCTCAACAGTTACTTTTCCTGACTCTCCTAGCAACCACTCTCCAATATGAAACCAGAAGATGCTTCAGAGGTGAGTCCTGTCCTGTTTCTAGTTCCCTGTCACCACATGACATCACTTTCCCCTTGAACATCTTAGTCTGACCTCCCTCTGAGCAGAGATGTAAGGAGGCAGGCATAGCATTGTCCATGCTTATGACATGGATGAGTATAAAACACAATATAAAAACTAGTATGATATATTAGGAAAAATAAAATTATAGAGTGTTAAGTGAGATGGTTTTCCTAGGGAGGAAAACGTCTTGAACAAAAATGGCTTTTATGAAATGGCAGAAGAGGGGAAGAGTTTCACAGGTACATGCTCAGAAAGGGCACACCTCATGAAGTTAAGACGAAATAAATAAACATATGTGACTTGGATTTGGAGGTTGACCTTGAAATGACTACTATAGATTTTAAAGATAAATGAAAGAATAACTGACTGAAGGTTAGGTATGAAGATATTAATTGGTCATTAACAACATCATAACAAGGTTAACATACATTTTTCCTGCAGAGCTACAGTGGTGTTTAATCCTCAGGTAGACATAGAAAAGCCCTCCTGATGAGGACTTAGAAAAGAAACACAGAAAAGACTGGATCTAGATGGATTCATACTTATCCTTGTATTAATGGGGATGAAATGGCAATTTCTTCTATCCCATGCACTGAACTTTCTCTCTTGTGGTTTCTTACAAAGACAAGACAGGAAAAGTTTTAATTTTTCTTTTATAATGTCTGTCTGGCTTCCCAACAGGACATGTAAACTGGAAATCTTACAGGGAAAAAAGTTTGCTAAAGGAATTTGTGAGAAATGGAAGCAGTAACAGATAAGAATCTCCTAAGATCTGCTCAAACATGGCTCAAAAACAGTTTTGTGACAATTGCATGAAGTCTAACATCCAGAGTGCAGAATGGGTGGGTGAGCGCAAGGGCAGGCAGAGGTTTTCCTTCAGTAAGTCTCTTACAATTCCCTGTTTAGATTGAGTTAGGGTGGATTCTGGCAAAACCCCAACATCAAAGTCCTCTAGGAAGATAAAGTTCACAAAATCACCATGCCTGACAATGGGAATCAAACACTTTTCAAATTCAAGCTGTTTTTACTGTTTCAGAGAGAAATTTAAAAAACACACTAACAATTGTTATAGATGATCGAAAAGCACATTCCTGTGTGTTCCTGTCAAGCAAATATGTATTTAAGACTAATACATGTTATAAACATATACATAGGCTGATGTACACAAACTCCAGATGTGCTGTTTTCTAACTCCGTGGGTTGTGTCCTTCTATAAGGAAAAAAAAGAAATATTAATCATTGCTTTTACTGCTGAGGGGATGGGAGCTGCTCTCATATTTCAGAAAGGGGCTGGAAAGTGAGGGAAGCCAACCTTTTTCCTATTTAAGGCCAAAGCAGAGGAATCTCAGTGGCTGAGTTTTATGACGGGCCCGGTGCTGAAGGGCAGGGAGCAACTGATGGTGCTACTTTGAGCTGCTTTTTCTTTTTTCCTCTTGCACAAAGAGTCTCATGTCTGATATTTAGACATGATGAGCTTTGTGCAAAGTGGGACCTGGCTTCTTCTCGCTCTGTTTCATCCCACTTTTATTTGGGCACAGCAGACCAATGTAGGTAAGTAGGTACAGATTTCAACAGGCTTTCTGGGTTAATTTTATCCTAACTTCTTACAAAGAGTCACATAGGGGAAAAATTAGCCTCCTAAGAATTTCCTGCCTGGCCTAGACTGTAGAATGCTTCTTTAACCGTAATTTTGCTTTCTTTATTTGTTTATAAAAGGATAGTGCATATGTGTATTTGAAAATTCTCTAGTTGTATAAGATAAAAATGTTCTTAAATTAATCGGTTTACATGTTCACCTCTTTATAAAATGGCTTTAAAACATCCCCTCCTGTATTGTGAACATCTTGGAATGCTCCCAAGCCATCTGGAATTTATTGGTCTCCTGTAATAATTTCATGTTCTCCTTTGTACGCTGTTCTCTTTGTATGGATGGGATAGTTAGCCTTGTTTTCTCAATAAAATAATGCATTAAAAATGCATCTGCTATGAATAGCCCAGAAGAAGATACTAGAAGACCAACAGAATCCTTTTATGTATTTCTGTAAATGGTAACACTGGACCATCTATGGATATTCCTGAAAGGAGCCCAGGCTGCTGAAAACATGTCATTGTTTCTGTTTTTATTGCATTCTAAGAATGTGTATAGTCTATTAATCCATACTTCCTCAGAGTTTTGCTGAAGGTTGTTTTATGTTCTACATGTTCTGCTTAGCTGGATTTCCACTACTGAAGAGAAAGTGTTTTAAAAGGAATGTTTTTGCTTTTCTAAAAAAAAGATAAAGATACTAGTTTTGTTCAAAAAAGCTCACTGAATGTATTTTTGGTAAGCAAATATAATGATCTTTATTCTCTTGTGCCACACATTAAAACTAATTGCCTCATTATTTACTTAAATATTTTTACAAATGCATATGTCCCTCAACATCATGAAGAGTTGGGGTGCACACTTTCCTCAAAATAATTGTGTTGATGTGAATCTTAACTATTGTAGTGGGTTTTTGGTTTTTTGTTTTGTTTTGTTTTCCACACATTATCAAACGCGTTTGTATTTAAACCTTTAGTTTCGGCAAATGTTTTGTGAGTATTAGTTTTTCCACTGTTTGAAATATCAGTATATTTGCTATCTTCACAAATTACATATTCAAGAGTAGGAGGACAGGGCAGAGAATATCCGATGACATTTATGTGTACTCAGTTCATAGCTACAGAAGAAAAGGAATGCCCAGATTTCTTGTTCCTTAGTTTTCTTCTCCTTCCTTAACCCGCTCCTCAGCCCCTGCCTTCTCCCTCCTTATCTCCCCACCCCTTTTGGCTCCTAAGGAACTCCCCTCCCAGTTTTCCTTCCTCACCCCCCCCCCACCCTAGGCTTGTCCAGCTCCCCTCCCCACTTCCTGATCCTTCCCTTCTCCTGCCACACCCTCCTGCGCCCAGTGCGCCCCCTTCTGCCTCCGTCTGTGTTTTCACTCTCTCCCCTTCCTACCTCATATTTTCTTTCCTTTGGATGCTCAATTCTCCTTTACCTTTCGGTCTTCGCTTTGTCTCCGCATCCTGCTCTCCTGGAAGATGTAACAATCCCCATGCCTTCTCTAGAAAACCAAAAGACAGGGCCCAAAGGAACGTTTACTCCCCAGCATCCCCAAAAAAGGTCTTTGGATTTCTGGGAGATGAATCACAGAATTTTATTTTTTGAAAAGACTATGCACCTCTGAGACTTAAATTCAAAATATCGACACAGTATTTGTAGTTGCCTAACAGTTATAGGAACATGAGATACAGTGAAGACATATTGGGTATGTTTCTTCCCAATCCAACATCACCATCTTCACATTTTAGTAAGCTCACTCGCTTCTACCCTTATGCTGTGGTCATTAAAACTCAAAGAACAATGAAAGGGATTTAAGAGCATATATTACACATTCCTTACAGGTTTTTAGTGAAAATCCTGCTGGATGGTTAACTTTGGGGAGGTTACAGTAGGTGAGGGCTATTCAGCACACTAGGAACATTCACAGAACCCTAATGGGGTATCTTCTATGTTCTCTAGAAACCCCAGAAGTAGTGCAGAGCTGCAGGACACTAACTTGTAATCTACTCATGAGAGTTTTCAGGAGTATAACACATGTCTCCAAAAAAGGAGTTTTGGTCTCTTTACAAATCTGTGCAAGTCTTACTTTATTCATGCATTTTACTCCAGCTATGGAAAAGTGTGGTCTGTTTTATATTTCCTGTGGTTTATAAGTATGCCAGATTTTTAAGTGCAAAAACATGCCACCTAGTGGCTGACAGACAGGAACACCATTTACATAACCAGTGCCAACACGACTGCTGCACCACAGGGTTGGCATTTTAGAATTAGGTGTGTGTGTGTGTGTGTGTGTGTGTGTGTGTGTGTGTGTGTGTGTGTGTGTGCTCGCGCGCCCATGCTCATGCAAGTATAAATCTCATTCCCTCTCTCTCTCTCTCTCTCTCTCTCTCTCTCTCTCTCTCTCTCTCTCTCTCTCTGTGTGCATATGTGTGTATGAATTTTAAAAATTAAACACTGCTTTTATAAGTTAAAGAAATGTAGATGATGAAATGTTGCCAGACATACTCACAAACAAACTGGTAATGATATTGTAAGACATTTTAAAAATTAGTGTTAAAGTTATAGACATTTTTCTACTAGGCATGGTGGCACAGACCTGTATTCCCAGCTACTGGGGAGGTTGAGGGTAGAGGGAATACAAGCCCAGAGTCTGCCTAGGCTACAGACTGAGTTCAAGGTCAGCCTGGGAACCACAGTGAAACTGTCTCTAAATAACAAATTCAAAGAAGGCTGGGAGTGCAGGTCAGGGATGGAGAGCTTGTCCAGCATGTATGTGGCCATAGTTTCAATCTCCAGTACAACCAGAGAAAAAGTATAGGTGTATCTAAATTCATAGTATGACTTTTTAAATATATTTTTCATACTCATAGGCTGATATCATCCTTGATGAACACTAGCATTTTGTTGACTATAGGTCCATAGATAGATGTTAATAATATTGCTTTGTTAGGGCAGGGACATAAACTATTGTAATTAAATGTCATCTAATGTTTAACCTTCAACATTTTGCCTTGCTGATAATTTCACAAAAATTAACTAGGAGCCATTGACTTATTTGGGATTTCAAAACTGTAAATGTAGTTGGAGAATGAAGTATATTTCCCTTTATATTTAAAAGGAAAGTTATAACTAATATTAGCATTTAAATTTTCTCTGGTTTTGTTGTCCCAATTATTAAACATATCGAATCAATGGAATAAAATGTTTCATAAAATCATAAAATAACTATAGTTTTAACAAGTGAAAATACGTTGTTAGAACACTGTAAATTATGTACATATCTCAATGTCGGTCATGTAAATGACAGTGTGTTAGTATAGATTAGAAACAGGAAAGGACAGGGTTAATACTGGAACAGAAATTTGAAGAAATGTTAAGTGATTTGAGAACAAAAACCATAAACTTTGAGTATCTGTATTTTCTTATTTTTGTAAATATTTGTCAATAAAAGAGAGATTCCAACTTCTCTACTGTCCTAGAAAATATATTTGTAAAAGTTTTTTTTTAAGGTAGTCTTTTTTTTTCTATTTAATACTCAACTTTTAACAGATTAATCTGGTTTATTAAGCAAAAGGCTCAGATGCTAATGACTTAACCAGAAAGTATTATTCCTTCTGTGAAAATGTGTACTGCCAGTAAATAAAGTACTATTGACACACACTTTTGTTGTTTCTATTTGTGACCCCTGAGGGGTGAAAGGCCTGTAAGTTGACCTGACCCATATCCCTGTTAGATCTAGCATGGACTGCCTGAGCATTGCAGAATCGAGTCAATCTTCTGAAACCACGTTGGGAGAAAGGAGAGCAAAGGTCCAATAATGAATGCAGACTCTTGTGTTGGTGTCTTGCCCATAGCTTTCATTTTAAAAGGATTTGTCCAGCACTGTAATAGACATTTAAAGAGAGCCAGCTCTTCAGAAAGGCCTGTTTCACAGCTACAGGCCCAGGCCAGGCCTGGGGTGGTAACTCAGAAAAGACTGCCACCTACCGAAGCCTGTAGTGTCCACCGAGGATGGTGCTCTGTGGAGCAGAGTGGCTGTGTAGTTCTTTTACTTTGTGACATAAGTGATAACTCCACCTTGAAGCCATTAAAACGGACTGCTTGCGAGTGAGAGCTGAGAAGATGACAGATAAGCTTGCCTTTGCTGGACCTGGGGGACACTTGTAAAGTGTGAGGTACACTGTAGCTTTCTGGGAATGTGGGTGAATTGATTCTTATAAAATGTTTCATTCTGTTTCTTAGGGGAGAAAGCTTAGTGCTATTATTTTACATCTTAGAAAAGAAGTCACATTGTATTTTTTTAACCTAGTATTTTTTAAAGAGGAAACTTTGCCTGTCAGGAAGGCAGTGGAAACTCTGAGTTAGCTCTCCCTTCAGTTTGGAGAGTTACATTAACCACTAGCAGTTCTGTCTGTGCCTAACAAAAACACAGCCCTAGTGGATTCCTTTCAGATTATCTAATCAAAGCCTTGCTTTTTCCATGGCTGAGGTCAAGCACCACCATTTAAAATGTAATCTCATGAACAAAATGGAAAGTTCAAATGGGAGAAATACTAAAATTGTCCCAAAGAAGTGGGGTTAGAACACAACTAATCCAAAAACTATTAACAGTTAAATTACCTTTGAAAATTAGCATTGAGAGATGACTTTTCCAGTAACATATTTATCAGACATTTTTCATCTGTTTGTTATTGTAGAGGCAGACAGACTACATTTCTCACAGAAACACTCTATGGTGGTGCATAGAACTTATAAATCCCCAGTATCATTCAAAGGAAACTTGTGATCAAGTTAGAAGTTAATGAATTTGAATCATGCAGTAACTATATTTTCTGAATATTAGTGCCTTAGTCACTGTAAACACACCTATGCACCCAAAGCAGAACCTTATATGTGCCTGTCTTCATGCCTGGCTTTCGAATCACCCGTTCATCTTGCTGGTGGTCTGGATGCCATCAGGGTGGCCCTGGAACTGCAAAACTTTTTCATAAGGTCAAGAGAAATAAACAGTAGGACTCAACTCCAGATGGTATCTTCCCATTTTGAGATTCGAGAGAAAAGACATTTTGCAGACCACTGTTGCTCCTTAAAAAGTCTGCCTTCATATTCCTGACGGCACAGAGTTTACAAACCGTATGGGACAGGGAGTTGGTTGCCTTCATTCCATCCTGTCCTTGAAGGCTGAAAGGAAATGTAATGAAGCAGTTTAGAGTATCAGCCTTCAGAAAAGCGTCCTAGATTCAAATCTGCTTTTCATAAACTACTTAATCTGGGGAATAACTTAGTTTTTTTTCAGGTTATTTGCATTGAAGGTTGATTCAGCTGATAGGTCCTTCACAAGCAGGAAGGAAGCCATAAAATCAATATAATGATGCACACTTGAATTTGCAGCAGTCAGCTTCAGTGATGCACACCTACACTTGCATTTCCAGCACTCAGATGCAGTGATGCATACCTGTACTTGCATTCCAAGCAGTTGGCTACATTGATGCATGCCTTCACCTGCATTCTCAGCAGTCAGCTGCAGTGATGTACATCTGCACCTGCATTCCCAGCAGTTAGCTGCAGTGATGCATACCTTCACCTGCATTCCCAGAAGTCAGCTGCAGTGACACACACTTGCACGTGCATTCCCAGCAGTCTAGAAACTCAGACCAAAGACTGTGATTTCAAGGCTGGCCTGGGTTACAGGTGGAGACCATGATTCAAAAGAAAATGAAAAGATGTCAGCTGCTCAAGAACAGTGTCGAGAACATAGGTTTGGCCTAATTGTGCCAAACACTGTCAACTGCCATTACACTTTGGAAAAAACCACTTAGCCATGTAGTGAAATGGAAGACTACATGAAAATCTACATAATCAAAGTATAAAACTAATGTTGCTACAGAATAAGTTAAATATTTTAAATATTTTCATGATTTGGCAGATTATATTATAAATATAAGTAATAGATAAATATTAAATAAATAAATAAATTTAAATGCTGCAAAGTCTAAAGCATTCTAGGAAATGTCCTCTGCCTTACCATGACTTCCAAGGTTTGATACTAAAGTCATGGTCATGAGATGCGTATTGAAGGTGTTCTGCTTTCTTAGATTATATTGCTAACAGTAGGTGATTATGCATGAGATAAGAAGCCAGGAGAAACTGTGCAATGCTCCTTTTTAGAGCAAAGATTACTAAGAGAAATAGAGTGGGAAGTACTGTTTTCAGCTACAAGATCTACTTATAACTTTTCAGGGTCTGATTTTTCAAGAAATTCAACTTTGTTTCAAATGGATATAAAGTAAATTATGGCAACAAATTAGATCCATTATTTCTTATTTTTCAGGCATTCCAAATTTCTTCTTTTATGCAGAACAACATAACTTTCTAAAGCAAAAGAACATGTGCTATATCACTTTAAATGTTATGATCAGATTAAAAGAAAGACCTCATCCCAAAAGTTGTTATCACATTATGAATAGAGTGGTGGTTTTTAGAGGTGGGGACCGGGAGGAGAACCACAGACTGTGCAGATTGGGTGCCAATGGGAACTAACACCAAGAAATTCTTGTGTGTTATTGCACAGTAGGGCAACTATTAATGATAAAAATGTAATGATACCTTTTTAAAATTAGGTATAAGTATTTTGAAAACTTTTACCATAAATTACAAAGTTTTGAAGAAATAAATATATTTAATCTCGATTAAAGATAATATACGTATAGATGTGTCAACCTATTACATGGAACCCCATTAAAGGGTAGACTTTTATTATTTTATATATTAATTAAAATAAATGAAAGTATTAAAAATATGTACTAAAAACGTTGACCATTATATTGAAGTCTCTGTACTTAAAAAACTAATATTTGTAATCAAATTTGGAAATAAGAAGTCAAATAAGTTTTCTGTTATGTACCCTATGTTTAACATGTTAATTTACAATTTTAATGAGTCAATGTCATGCTCCATCCTCACAACCCTGAATTATTTACACTAGGGTGAGCAGTTTGGTATTCAGCTTTTTCTGAATACCAAATTTCAGTATCTCTCCTGTCCTTACACATCTGCTGTAGACACAGGAGGCTCTGAGACCATTTTGCAAAATGAATCAGATTTTTTGACAATATAACCTTTGTTCTCTATTGAAAATTTCAGTGGAACTGTCATTTTGTTTTTTTTTGTTAGCTATTACACTATTAAATTGTTAAGACAAGAATGGGTCTTAACTTTACTCATACATGAAGCTCAAGCTATTTCATAAGATGATTAAAGTTGTATTGGCACACATATGTAGATGAGAAGTGGAGGCAACTCCGTAGTCTGTAGAGACTGGATATTCTGAAATTTCTCTTAATGGTAAAGTTTCAGATGATCCAATATATCTAAATATGAAGGTAGGGAAGTAGAAGTTTATAGTCAGGTATATAAGAAGATAAAAGTTTCACTGTCTGAGAAATATGGAAGAGCTCAAGAAGACTGTTTACACTTAAAATTGTTTACAGATGTTTAAAAACGTATTATCTATTCATCCATTATTGGCAAACTATCATAGTAATTTTCAAGCTGGATTTAACCATACTACACAGTTTACACTTCAAGAATTGAGACCAGGTTTGATTTGGCATGTTCGAAGTTGATTCACTGTGAATGGCTGCTGAAATTTCAATTTCTTACATATAATTAAGAGCCAACTCTGAAATTTTGGTTGAAGCTATTTTTTTGCCATAGTAAGCCGCAACTACACATGGCCATGATTCATATTTTCCCTATTATTTCTACTATCCATTGCCAATATTTGCTTCAATGTTTCACTTTATTTTAGACATTTGGAAAACTCTTTGTGTTCAGGTATGATATATATTACATTATGTCATATAATGTTGACCCACTAATGCTCAACAGAGTTAGCAGTGATGTCCAACACACAATCAGCTTCTTTAGTTTTCTCAGGATAATCTGGAAGGTTTTATGTTGCCAAGATTAGCTCAGTTTTCCCCTAAAATTCTCAACTAGGTTAATAGAATCCAGAAGGTTCCAGAGTTAGTAACAAAAATCATACTTTTAGTTGCATCCTCCCATCTGCCATTAAAGCAAAGAAGAGCAACTGGGTAAAAATGCTTATTTTCAGTTGCATGATTAACACACAGTGTTTGAATGTTTGTGTTGCATCTACTGATGCTGAGTTTTTAATACAAATGAAGTTAAAACAATTGATTTTATGGAAAATTGTGGTGTGAGATTTTTATCTTAGTAAGTAGTATCTTGGTACATAGAAACTATGTAGGGCAAATGTCATTGTTTTTAATGAAAAGAAGAAATTATTTCTTTCAAACTTTGTTCATTTTGACTCTACTCTATAATTAGTCATGACTGCACAACCCGCCCCCAACTACATTTTGTCAAAAACATAAGAAAATGCCGTATGTTCTCACTTCTCTTCCTGCAGATGAATTGGGATGCAGCCACCTTGGTCAGTCCTATGAGTCTAGGGATGTCTGGAAGCCAGAACCATGCCAAATCTGTGTCTGTGACTCCGGATCTGTCCTCTGCGATGACATAATATGTGATGATGATCCACCAGACTGCCCCAACCCAGAGATTCCATTTGGAGAATGTTGTCCAATATGCCCACAGCCTTCAACGTCTGTGAGTCTATGGAATATATAAATTCTCAAAGACTACATCTTAAAGATTCATATTTAAACACATGGATAGCATCTACAGCTAAGAGACCTGGAAGGAACTGCAAGCCATGTCTGTTAGGCAGGCATGCCACCTTTACAAGTGAATGATGTCACTTCTAATCAAAAGCAGGGGATTGGGTGTAATCAGAATTAAGAAATAGTTAAGAATAGTGCCATAGTTTACATATCTTAATCTCTATATTGTTTATACTTCATAGGCTCCTCCCCTTCCTGATGGTCATGGACCTCAAGGCCCCAAGGGAGATCCGGTGAGTAACATCTTGCCAAGGAGTTAATGCTAATGACACTTCTAGGAAAAGCTGGTTTTCCTTGTCATATTATTTCCATATTCACTAAACTTATATCATTCTGAATTTTCATATGTCCTACACAATTGACAGTTATGACAAAGTCAAATTGAAAATCTGTATCTGTGCATGTAAAGATTGTTTTCTCAAACCTTGTGAGTCTTCATCCCTTTGTCAATTTGAAACACAAAATGTAGGTCAAGATACAAAGGAAAATACTAAACTTCAATTTTTCATAAGACTTAGTTTGAAATACACTTATTCCCAAGGTCAAATATCATTGTACTGATAATTAATTCAATATAACATGGATGCAAGTTCCTAATAATGATTGTAAATCACCCCATATTTTACTAGTTTTATTTATTTTTGCCTTATTTTGTTTAGGGTCCTCCTGGCATTCCTGGTAGAAATGGTGAGCCTGGCATTCCAGGACAACCAGGTCTCCCTGGACCTCCTGGCTCTCCTGGAATCTGTGAATCATGTCCAACTGGTGGTCAGGTAAGAAATTACAGAATTAAAACTTCCTGCACATAAGTGGCTTAGTTTGTCTTTATTTGGTCTGCATTACATCTCACAACAGCAACTTTTGTTTTGTGGTTTTATATATCTAATAAATCCTTGTTTATACTTCTATATGCTGAGTGCTTTAAAAGAATCCCACTGTCACCATGCTAATACGATTGCTGCTATATCTTTCTAAAATGTCCCAAGTATACATCTTAGCAAGTATATGATATGCTCACTGTGTTTGACAAATTAACTATCAGCTCCTAAAATAGTTAACTTGCGAAATTTAGAAAGTGCTGTAATTAAAGATCATTCCCTAATTCCTCACCTAACACCAATGATCATGCCTTTGGAGGCTTGGGTACTAGGCAGTTAATAGCTACAAAGAATGCCTTATCAACTTCAGATAAATAGAGTTGCCTGTGCTTCAGCCTTCAGTGCACACTTTTCTCCTTCTAAGTCAGGGCTACTGATCAGTCAGCACATAAAACAAATAATCAATAATATAGGCACTACAAAGTTCATTTGTATGGATTTAAGTGAACTTAGAAAACTACCCAGACAAACACTTGTGATTTATGAAAGTGTTTTTCTAAAACAATTCAGCAACAGTGAGCATCCTGGAGATCAAATAGAACCTATCTAGACCTAGAACTCAAAACAAGTTCTGAGACTTTGTGATACTTTTCCTTGTTTACAATGGCTCAATGCTTATTTGGGAGGGGTTCAGCTTTTATTATATGAAATCAGAAACTATATATATATTTAGTTGATTATATCTATAAAATTAAATTTTATTGGGCTTTCGGAAAATCAAATTTACTATCCCATGTTTAGTTGAAGATTAGAGACTTGGAGTGTATGACTTCAAAGTTCCTTTGTCCTCAAATATTCAATTGCTCTGTGTGTAACACTACAACTATTGTGTAGCATTGGAGCTCAAACTGAAGGAGGAAGCTTTCATTAAACATAGTCAGTTCAATCTTTATACATTACACAAGCAAATGTTTCTGTAGTGAGTAGAATATTTCAAGTCATGAAAAGGCAATAAGCAGGATAAACATCACATCTGGCAATTAGAAATCTACCAGTGAACAGTACATGTTGCATGCACTATTATAAATGCTTTGGAAAAGAATGATGACCTTTGTATGAATATCATCTGATCTATGTATTTGATCTTTTTTGCTACAGAATTATTCTCCCCAGTATGACTCATACGATGTCAAGTCTGGAGTAGGAGGAGGAGGAATTGGTGGCTATCCTGGGCCAGCTGTACGTACAAATGTTTCTGAGCATTTTCAAGTATCATCCAGTCTTTGTTTCTTAACTCTTGAGTTTAATTCCATTAAAATGTTGTATTTTTTCTAGAACATTATTCTAGAACATTCTACAACATTTTAATGGAATTATACAAAATGGCTCACTGACTACCAAACTTGGAAGAGAAAACAGCAATCTTGTCATGACTTTATACACTAACTTGTTTCCTTCTTGTGGCATTTTATGCCATACCAATATTGTTACTTCCTCATGCCTGCCTGCATAGGGGTTCTGCAACCATCATGCTTAGGTACATACTCACCTCATAGACTGTCTAATTGAATGCGCTTTTGTTAAGGCTTGTTTCTACTCTTTATCTTCCCATTCAAGTTGCTCAGTATCTTCTTTTCATGCTTTAGTTCATTGAATTTTTCAATTGAATTTTTCATTCTAAGTGAGAGTTTAAGTCATGAATGTTCAATATCACATTCCATATTTTCTTCACGTTTTAAATCAAGCATGAATATTTTAAGAAATCATTCATCTTTTATGTTCATCTATCTTAAACAATGCCTATTCACCTTGACTGTGAAGGACTTTCCAAACACAAATGGCCTAGAGCTTTAATAACAGAAAACAGCAAAAATCATTCAAATCTGGACTTGGATGTTTAATACTATGATGATAATGTTGATGACTCTTGCTTTGGAATACCTCTCAGGAAGAGGAATAATATTGAAGTTCATAATTTATTGCAAGTAACAGAAGCATCAATGTAAATAAATACAATATGCCAATACATTTGTAGCTTCTAAAGTTCAAAAAGTTTTATCAGTATGTCCAAAAGATCTGCTAAAGAGTATTGTAAGTGGTATAGATGAAATTGGAAAAATAGATGTTCACAATTTTCTAAGTATTTGGTGTTTTTTAATCTTTGAAAATCACATGGAAAATCAATAATTTTTGTAAACATTGGTTATTGCTACATTCATGTTATAAATCCTCCTTTAATAAGATACACAAAACTAAATAAAACTACCATTTATTGAGATTCCAGAGAGATAAGCTAAAATTAACTTAAAAATCTGTTGTCAGAATTTAGAAATAGTATACTACTGTTTTTCTAGTTTAGTCTGCATTTCTGAATGATGACATCAATTTGCTTTAAGTTGTGAATGGCCCATACATAATATTTATACTTAAGTCTTCACATCAACATGACTGTGACATATCAATACAGTCATGAGGTTTGGAGCTGACTGACATGTTTAAGAAACTTGCATCACAACATCTATAGTGTCAAGATATTTTCCACACAATGCTTAGACAAAAAAAAAAAAAAAAAAAAAAAAAAAAAAAAAAAAAACAAGAAATTGTTTACAATCCAGAGAGATGTCCATGAAACATTATAAAGCTTATCAGGACATTTTCTACTGACTTACTCCCCTCTGAATTCCCTTTCTTAAGAGTTGAGGTTAATATATTTAACATTGATTAATAATTTATATTGACTCTCTAATTTCATCTGGAGTAAGGTTTTCATGCAAAAATCTTTATTGGAAATCTCATAGAACTAAGCATACCCAGGCTTGCTACCAGATAATGAGATTTAGTTGTATATGTTTTAAAACATGATGGCATCATGTCTGAAAAGATGCCACTCTGTGTAATGCACTTCACACTTATGTACTTTGTGCTTAATATTCAAATTTACGTTCTAGGGTCCCCCAGGCCCTCCAGGTCCCCCTGGTTCTTCTGGACATCCTGGATCCCCTGTAAGTATAATTTCTACTGGAGTTTTCTTCTGCATGAATATACGAATCAAGTTAATATAGATACGATAGAATTCATCCATGTTAGCATGCACAATCCCAGCTAAATAAAGCAGTTACAACAAGAAGCACTATTTTTAAATGTTACAACTTTATATTTAATTTACTTCCTAACAACTATTATCAATTAAAACCTTGATAAAGCTAAAATATGTTTCTTTTGTATACAATATGCCTTTGAGTTAAGAATCATTCAATGCCAACTTCAACAAAACAAATCCAATGGAATATGTTAACTTTATTTGATCCTGAAAGATGTTTTAAATCTCTATAAACTCTAATGAGATTTCTGACTACATTCACTAATCATGACTTCTCACTATCCTCAAGACGTAAATTACTCATATGAAGCTCTTGTTACTGTATTTACATAAATACATTACATAATATAACAACAACAACGATGATGACTATGTAATTATTATGTAATAATGGAAATATTATATAAGGTATAAAATATATTTACAATATTATTCTACTTTAGGGATCTCCAGGATACCAAGGTCCCCCTGGTGAACCTGGTCAAGCTGGTCCTGCTGTAAGTAACACTTAAGGATTACTGAACACATTGACAGTTCACTTCCCACATGAAATCTATCAATCCCAAAGTCATTCATGGCTTCATCTAGAGTGTAGATTGCATATATGCTTGAACTTATACATAATAACTTAGCATTTTTGTGGTATTGTAGGTGAATCCAAAGATCTTAGAGATTCCTCACTGGCTAGCCATCAAAATCACCCACTTCCCAGAGTTAACAAAAAACAATCTGTCTTGTGTCTGTTCTATCACTGTGCTTATAGGTTTACATGCATCTGCATGTAGTGAAGATAAAGATCAGAGTCCTCCAGAATCATACACCATACAAATATGCAGAAATCAAAATGAATGTTATTTTAATACAATATTTCAAAATATTGAGAATGTATTTATATTTTTGTATTGTCAATGTCTCAAAACATAAAAGTGCATATATAAATAGACATTTTTAATATAAGATATAGATATATGATATTTAAAGATTTTACTAAATTTTAATCAACAGTAAAGATAAAATATAATGAAGGTATATTATTAATTCAGTGTAATTCTCATGGTGAGAAGGACAGAAGGATATCTCAGAGAATGCATTTAACATACAATGACAAAATGTAACAGAAAATTTGAACTTACCTGGTTTTATTTTCTCATTTCAGGGCCCTCCAGGACCTCCTGGTGCTATTGGTCCATCTGGCCCTGCTGGAAAGGATGTACGTATTTATAGGTTGAATAGGAATACAGCAAAACTCAACTTGAAATATAAACCATCTGTACCTCATGCCACTATAGAACAATCTTATAAAACCTTAAAAAATATTTATTCAAAAGAATTTTGAAACTGGGTGGTAGTGGCACACCTCTAATCCCAGAACTCAGGAGGCAGATGCAGGCTGATCTCTGTGAGTTTCAGGCTAGCCAGGTCTATAATGGGTTCCAGAACATCCAGGGCTTCAAAACAGAGAAACTATGTCTTGAAATACATAAATTGTGCCATAACAAACATCTTCTGTTATATTAGTGGTTGTTAGAATTCTCACAGCATTTTATACTGAATTTCCTACCTTCTAAATTCCCCTTTTTAAGGGTGATGGCTAGCACTAATCAGTACTTCTTATTACTTCTAGGGTAATTTCATGGAGAGTCATGTTCTCTTGCTGAGATCTTCATTAGAAATCTTGTAACACTAATATCTCTCAATCACTATGAGATGAGATAGTTGTTTTCACTTTTCAGGGTCTTAGCATTGTATTTACACACTAATCTCTATGTTGTATTTGCAAAGTTATACATTACAAATTCTAAGTGATAGAACTCCCAGATGTGCTTCATTTTCATTCCAGAAGTAGCAAGATTTTTCCTTACATTCTGTAACATATAATCACTATATTAATATCATTTCTTTATGAGCATAAATTCATAAATATTAAATATTCTCCTTTTTCCTCAATTAATTTCCAATGGCAAATTCTTTTCATTGACTTGGGAAAAAATTGAATACTTCAAGAATGAGAGATATCTGTAATAATACTTCATAGGTTTATGTCAAGGTGGGAAAACTGATGTCACTCAGAGCAGATGGCGCTCACCTGGAATTCCAGCACTCTAGAGGTGGGCACATGAGGATCAGGAGCACAGCATCAGCCAGGGCTACCTATGGAGATTGTGTCTCAAATGAATACATAAGCAGGAGTAGTCTGATCTCACGACTATATGTTTAGTCCAACCAGATTGCTCCTTAGTTGCACACATTTGCTCACACATAAGCCTTCATGCATTCTTTATTTCTCTGCCTAGGGAGAGTCAGGAAGACCTGGACGACCTGGAGAACGTGGACTGCCTGGACCTCCAGTAAGTCTTCTCTATTTGATAAACTATTTAGTCATAAGTATTTTCAGTTCAAAAATGCATAATCAAATTGAAATAAACGTTAATGAAAAATGGATTTTATCAGTGGATTTTGTTTATATTTGAATGTTAATTAGCATCTTTCCCATTCATTACTTCTAGGGTATCAAAGGGCCAAGTGGCATGCCTGGATTCCCTGGTATGAAAGGACACAGAGTAAGTGAGCCTGAGCTTCATCCTAACCCTAACACTATATTCATGGACTTAGTAGATATAATTTATAAATGGACAAAGTACTTTTATTTTTAACTAAACATTAGAAAAAATTCAACCAAATGTATTAATCTAATACGAACAAGATCCACCAAACTAAGTTTTACTCTTCTATACTGAAGGCGACTTTCTAATCAGACTAAATTGAACTTTTTTTCTTCTATAAAAACTATGCCAATATTTAATGCAAAAGATACTTTACATAATTTAAATTATCACTGCAGATAGTCATATATAATAAAAGCCAGTAATGAAAATTCAGTGTAAAACTTCCATTCTGAATTGTGAGCAAATTTTAATAACTTTTCTGTTTTTAAATGTTCCTAGGGCTTTGATGGAAGAAATGGAGAAAAGGGTGAAACGGGTGCTCCTGGATTGAAGGTGAGTTGCAGCACACTGTGTTCATGAGTAAACTCATTCAGTCTCAAGCTGTGTTAAGATTCAATTTATGGGACCTAACTTTGTCCATCAACTGCTCTTTACATATTATTGATTGTTTAGAGTAGCACTTAAAGCTCCAATGACAGCCAATAACAAAGAATCTGCATAGAAATGTTTTTGCATCCCAGTGTGACTAATAAATGTGTATAGCTGTTGTATACTTAAAATTCAGAAATTTAAATTTCTGGTCATTAAAATTAAATGCTTACAACAATTTAATATTACTAAGAATATATTTTCCTTAGTATTTCCTATGATACAGTATTTGTATTATCAAGGTGTTTGTTATACAAAATAGTAACATTCTGTCTTACCTTCTAGGGTGAAAATGGTCTTCCTGGAGACAACGGAGCTCCTGGCCCCATGGTGATTATGCTTCTTTTCATACGATTTTCAGTATTAGTTTAACCATCCAGCTCCACTGCCTTTCTCCTTTCCATCTGTTCTCACACACATCAGGTCCACAGTAAGATCATACTCTTAATTTTGCCTGCAGGGTCCCAGAGGTGCTCCTGGTGAGCGTGGACGGCCAGGCCTTCCTGGAGCTGCAGTGAGTATTGCCACAGTGTACCCAGATGAAAGTGGAGGTTGTCGTTGTATAACTGTCTTTAAAATAAGCTCACTCAAGATTTGGATGCAATGATAATTAAAGGAATGTCTTGCATTTGATCTCTCTGCTGATTATGTCAGTTGATGTGGGGTGTCAGTTTCCTACATTCACTAAAGCCACATATCTGGATTCAGTTGTGAAAACCCAGAATTCAGGCCTGCTTGGTACCACCAGTGTGGTGTCTCAACAGCCTAACACTAACTCTAAAAATATGTGAGAGTAAGTGGATTTTAATATATTTGAGGACAATTCAGTTCATCCCATCTTAAATTGTAGTCAGACATTATAAGTTATTAACTTTTCATAAATAAGAAAATAATTGAGACAAACTTCTCATTTTAGGGTGCTCGAGGCAATGATGGTGCTCGGGGCAGTGATGGCCAACCAGTAAGTAACTTTGCATCTACCTGCTTTGCTCCAAAGTACTTAGAGCTTATGGATGATATATTTGATATCATATTATTATGTAACAAACCCTTATTGCCTCTTGATGACTATTTTTAATCTTAAAAATGAAAACAATTTGTAGTACTCAATGGTATCCATCAAGATATCATTCAAATTGATACTGATCCAATAAACCATACCTCCATTTTAGCTATGACCATTATTCCCAGTCACTTGCTGACATGTATTTAATATGCATTTGTGTTTAATATCCAATACTGGACATGCCAATTAAGAGACATGCAAAATAGATGGTGATACTACCTCTATGTGGTAAATAAGAGTATAAAAGCTCAGGAGTAGGTATCCTGCACAGTCACAGAATGTATGGAAAAGTGGAGAGAAATACAGATGTTCTCACCTCAGATTTAACCCTCTTCTTACACACTCTTCCTCTATAGAATACTCATGTGAATGGCAAATGCTCTTTCATTCACATGGTGTCTTCTGTATTTTAGATTATTCACGTATCATTTCCTAGGAGGCTTCATTTGATTGTTATTCTAGGTGTTCAGTCTAACCAATTTCATTACATGTACATTATACATTGTTTATAGGGTCCCCCTGGTCCTCCCGGAACTGCAGGATTCCCTGGATCCCCTGGTGCTAAGGTAAGCATGTAATTCTTTAGAAGAATATATAAATATCTTATAGACAAAAATGCTTTGGATTACTTCTCAAAGTTGACTTGTAAAATAATCAAATCTATATTTTTATCTACAGAGAACTTTAATGCCCTATTCTTAATTCTAATATATGTATATATAATCTTGATCCATATGTATATACATGTACACATATATAATCATTAATAATCTACCATTCTGATATTTATTCTGATGACTTCTGCCTTTTTTCAGGTTCTTTCTGGGAAACAACTAGATCATGAGCAAGCCCATAGCTACACTTGTCCTGTTTTTATGATTGATGATCTTTTATTTTATTATAATATTTAACCATAGTACTATCGCTTTAGGGAAATGCTGAACTGAAAGGTAAACTACACTATTAGAAATGGAAAGAACTGAGATGTTGGGATTTGACTCTTTAGGGTGAAGTTGGACCGGCAGGATCCCCTGGCTCAAATGGATCTCCAGGACAAAGAGGGGAACCTGGACCACAAGGACATGCTGGTGCTCAAGGCCCTCCTGTAAGTAGCAGATAAGGCCTGAGAGCAGCCAAGCTGCTAGGCTTACTTCTTCGAAGCATGCTTCAACATTGCTAGCAATCAAAATGGATTCCTTGAAAAAGTGTAGTTTCACACTCTATCATAATTCAATCAGTATTGGAAACAGGAGTTTGTGCAGTCTGGAATTCATGAATTTTACATTAACATAGCACAAAGTAGAGAATGGATAGGTTAATTATCCGAAGCTAGGCAGATTGCCTACAGTAACCACAATAACCAAAAATAAACAGAAAATAAACAAAACAGAAAATTTCTCTTATTCATGAATTATTTAATCATTTAAATCAAGTACACATTATTTCTGACAATTCATAATTAGTTTTCCTACTTTTATATGTTGTGCTAATGTTAGAGAAATAACATATTCTCTACAATACGTATATATATTCCCTAAACAAAGAACTCCAAATACATGCCTGCTATTGGCATTCCTGCTAATCCGCTCTGTTCCCTCATACGACTTAGGGCCCTCCCGGAAACAATGGCAGTCCTGGCGGCAAAGGTGAAATGGTAAGCTGGGCCACCCTCCACTCATCCCACACCGATTTATGTCTTTAAGTCTGATGGCAGAAAAGAAGGTCCATTCATGGCTAATGTTGGTGTTTGTGTTGTTTTTAGGGTCCTGCTGGAATTCCTGGAGCTCCTGGCCTATTGGGAGCTAGGGGTCCCCCTGGACCAGCTGGCACTAACGGTGTACCCGGCCAGCGAGGTCCTTCAGTAAGTCCCCTCTCCTTCAATGCTTGGAAGTTCATACTTAACTCTCACAACAAACTACTGACAGTCCTTTTGCTCCTTCTCAGCTGAGTTTATATGGCTCTCCCTCTAGCTATGTAACATCCGGCTGGTTATGATTTTGTTAGTTAAATCCTCTTCGTTTTTTCACATAGAGATTTTCTTCCATTTTTAGGGTGAACCCGGCAAGAACGGAGCGAAGGGAGAGCCAGGAGCTCGTGGTGAACGGGTCAGTACTAAATCAACATGCTTGGCTACTTAGAAAACTACTGTGCAAAGAGAAGATAATAGGTGAAAGTTTCTCTACTAAATTTCACCGCAATTCTTTGCGTTTTTAGGGAGAAGCTGGTTCCCCAGGAATCCCAGGACCTAAGGGTGAAGACGGCAAAGATGGATCCCCTGGGGAACCTGGTGCAAATGGACTTCCAGGAGCCGCTGGAGAAAGGGTAGGCTTCCATAGTAACCTGCTTCACCTCCAGGGAACAGCAACCTTTGATATTTTTTTTTCCTGTTTGTTGAGACAGCGTCTTATTCATAGACTAGGTTGGCTTGGACCTTACTCTGTAGCCCAAGCTAGTCTCAAACTCATGGCAATCCTCCTGCTCCAGCTTCCCCTAGTACTTGGATTAGAGGTATGAACCATCCCACCAGTTTAAAAGATAACAAAATCCTGTAATAGTGAATTGCTTTTACACAGTGTTTCACTACAGACTGACCTCAAATTTAGAGATTCACCTAAGTCTGCCTCACAAGTGTGGGGATTAAAGGTGTACACACACACCCTTCTGTAAATTATCTTTGAGTACTCAATTTAAACTTAAAACCCTAAAGAGTTTCAGTTTGCTTATTTCTGTTTTGTTTGTGCATTTGGTTGATTAGTTGTTCTGTGCTTTGGTCTTTTTTATGGTCTCAGAGTTTTGGTTTTGTCTTCTTTAGTTTTATCTTTTCAGTTCTGGGAAGTGACCCTATGACCTGTACTTGGTGGGCAATGCTCTACCACTAAATTAATACCTAACTCCTGTTTAAAGAACTTTAAAGAACATAAGAATATCTGTATTGCTACCCATGAATTTTGAACAAGTTCTAATCTTTTAGACTGAAATATTTAACTGTCATTGTTTCCAGGGTGCTCCTGGCTTCCGAGGACCTGCAGGGCCAAATGGCATCCCAGGAGAAAAGGTAAACACTTCAGTTCCTAAATGTCATTACTATGAATAGCTATTTCTTCTATACATTATCCCATTAATGGAAAGATAAATATCTGGAGAGGCTGTATCAGGATAACAAAATACAAATCATCTCCTCATGTCTTTAGTCCCTGTCTCATTACTTGCTGGGCTTGGTGATGAGTGAAGTCACCTCAGCTGTCCTGAGTGAGAATCACTAATCCCAATGACACCATAAGAACTAGAGAAAGCCCCTGCAAGTGCAATGAAATCTCTAAAGTAACTTCTAACCATTAATGATGCTTAACTTTAAACACACATACACCATACACATATAGCTAAGTCCAAGTAACAATGTTTGTTACAAGCATGGGATATTCTTCACAGTTCCCTCAACTTTTTTTTCCCCAACATGACATTCCAGGATAAACCACATGGTCTTAAAGAGCAGAACTCAACAACAGGAACAACTCTCCTTGAGAAGTCAAATAACTCCACTAGTCATTGATTAAGAGGGTCATCGTCTAAGTTAATCAAAAATATCTAAGATTTGTTATCTTACAACTTAGGGTCCTGCTGGGGAGCGTGGTGGCCCAGGTCCTGCAGGGCCCCGAGGAGTGGCTGGAGAGCCTGGACGAGATGGAGCCCCAGGTGGCCCAGGACTGAGGGTAAGGAGACGTAATTGTTTGAATGACACTGTAATATAGTAAGAAGAAAGACAATGCAGATGATGACTGATCAAAACCAACTCCAACCAGACGATGTCTTTCAGAAGGCTCAAACTAAACAAGCCAAATTCCTTTAAGAAAACGTGGGTTAAGACAGATAAAAGAAAATTCAATATTTGACTAAGATGAATTTTTTAACAGAAAATAGAGAGTATATTTACAAGGCTACATCTAAACATGAGAATATCAAAATTGGTAAAGTTGAATATGTTGTACTTTTTTATTTTAAGTTACCTGACTTGTATATTTTTCATTTAGGGTGTGCCCGGAAGCCCAGGAGGACCAGGCAATGATGGGAAACCAGGACCTCCCGTATGTACAATTATGATGTGCCTTTTAGCCCAGTAAAAAAAGGGAATGCATCCTTTGGCTAGATTTGAATATGTGTATGTACATTATACTTTGATTATGTGTTCATCAAAGTCTGACTAAGGCAGTTGTTTTTCTTACTAGGGAAGTCAAGGAGAAAGTGGCCGCCCTGGTCCTCCTGGCCCATCTGGCCCCCGGGGTCAGCCTGGTGTCATGGGTTTCCCTGGCCCTAAAGGAAATGATGTAAGTGCTACCATTGCTTTCTCCAATAAATACTTGACAGATGGCCTTTCATCTTCTATATGAAAATGCAAAGATACCCAAGACTTAGTGTCTTCCTCAAACTTGGAAGAATATGTGAAGTTGAGTAGCATGTCAGAGACAAATGTATAATTGACTCATGTGTGTGTGTGTTTGTGTGTGTGTGTGTGTGTGTGTGTGTGTGTGTGTGTGTATGTGTGTGTAACTTTGCATGTGTAGAAGGATCAAAAAATGGGGTTTAGACTTTGGTTACTTTTTTTATTTGTGTAAATACTTGCCCTTTTCTTTAGGGTGCTCCTGGCAAGAATGGAGAACGGGGTGGCCCTGGAGGACCTGGCCTTCCAGTAGGTGGCTTTTGTCTTTTTCTGGCTAGCTAAGCAATTTAGTCATCTCCAGTCCCAGAACTGGCTTCATGTATTAATTCTGCTTCCCTGTCATTGTTGTAGGGTCCTGCTGGAAAAAATGGTGAAACTGGACCTCAGGGTCCCCCAGGCCCTACTGTAAGTACTTACATAACTGAAGTGGAGGCAGAGTGGAAGTAGAGCAGGGCAAGCCTTCCGAAATTATGCTATTGCTTCACTGTGTTATAATACTTCACCAAACAGTTACTACACTTCCTTATTTTGTTTTTGAGTTAAATGCTGACATTAACTGTCTGTTGCACTTAACTTGCCTTGAGTATCTTCTATAGCCCAAGTTTTCCCTAATCTTCATATTCTTAACTCTTAAAGTAAGCAATAGGCCTGTGGAGATGTGAACTGTAGGCTAACCAGGAAAGGACAATTTTACAATCGAGTCTATTATTTTGTTTCTCAATATAGGGCCCATCTGGTGACAAGGGAGAGTCCGGACCCCCTGGTCCTCAAGGATTACAAGTAAGAGCTTATTCTTTGAATGTTATTAGCTTTTCACAGACAATTCCATATTTCCATTTCATACCTATTTTTGTGCCATATACTTCAAAATTTTTGTCACCATGCTACTTGTTCACTGGAAACAAAATGTTAATAGTAGTTTCTTCTACGACTATTCTAGAATGTACATGTAAAGCTATTAAAAAAAACTGAGCTTCTACAATTCTATATGCTTTCTATCACAATAAAAAGTCAATGTAGCTAAATTCATCTTCTCCTATTCATCAATCCATCTGTATATACAGAAACAAAAACACAGGTATGAGCACAGGTTTGTAAGGCACAATCACTCTGTCATTAGTTTAAATCGGGCAAACGTTCTATACCTTAAAAAATATGAAAATCATGTCATGTACTACTTTGAAAAATATGTTTACATGTGAAAAGCTTTCACAAAGCCATGTTTGAAGTGATCACACAATGTTACTCTTCATTTGCAGGGAATACCTGGTACCAGCGGTCCTCCAGGAGAAAATGGAAAGCCAGGTGAACCAGTAAGTTGCACTTTATTTTTTAAAAGTTAGCAACTACATAGAAAATCAAAAGCATTTATCTATTAACTTTGTATGCCCTAGTATCTGAGTTTTGATGACGTAGATCAACTGAAAGAATGGCTTGCTAGCATGTGTAACCCTCTGTTAGATCGTTAGCAGAGCAGTACCCACCTGTCTGTCCATTCCTTTGGTAAGTTATCTAGCTAAGGAACTTCTGATAAGTTCAAAGTCATCCTTGGCTACATAACGAGTTTGGGTTACATGAGACCCTGTCTCAGAAGCAACAACAAAACAAAAATGAGTTACTTATAATGTCATTCATACAGTTTAAATTTTTCTATAAAACAACAGAGTTAATTAAGTGCATAGCTTTGAGATTCAAACAATTGTACAACATACAGGCACAGCAGATATTGATGTTGCTTATTACTTGTGCAAAGGATACTGCCAAATGCTTACCATACATAATGCTGATCTTCTAGGGTCCTAAGGGTGAAGCTGGTGCGCCTGGAGCTCCTGGTGGCAAGGTAATTTCTATGTGAACTTTTTAACTATGCTATGGAGCGACTGATTAGGGGAACACTTTTGTTTTCTTTTAGTACATTGAACCAAAAGGTTCTTTGCCTTGAAGGTAAATCCACATAAGCACACTGCAAGTATTTCCAATGCATTGCACTTGCTCCATTGGCATAGTCTGTTTCTCTAACATTAACAAGCACCACAGCCTCAGCCACTCAAGAAGAAATGCCGCTAATACATACATGGGTTTCCTACAGAGATTGTCCTGCTGGAAGAAATGTAAACTTTACCTCTATGAATAATAACAGTAATTACTTCAAAGACACTTTTACCTTAACCAGAACACATACACATTTCATTGTTTTATACTTGTTAAAGATTCCTGTTCTCAATCAACTCATCAAAGTTTTATACTCATAAAAATTTCAAAACTATTAAGGAGTATAAGTTAAAAAACCTAGTAGACAATCAAAATTACATAATTTACAGTGTTTTTCTTCTCTAATAATGTGCTTCTAATGTGGATATTACATTTTCACTGATAGGGTGACTCCGGTGCCCCTGGAGAACGTGGACCCCCTGGAAATGCAGGGACCCCGGGTCTTAGAGGAGGAGCTGGACCCCCTGGCCCTGAGGGAGGAAAGGTAACTGTAGTTTCTGATTGCCCTGAACTTTAGAAGATATATTTTTGTTGCTTTCTTGTCATCTGCCGTTCATCTTTTCATTGCAGGGCCCTGCTGGTCCCCCTGGTCCCCCTGGTACTTCCGGTTCTCCTGGTCTACAAGGGATGCCTGGAGAGAGAGGAGGTCCTGGGAGTCCTGGTCCAAAGGGGGAAAAGGTACTGATTGTTTTATCTTGTTTCTAAAAAAAAAAAAAACAAAAAACAAACAAACAAACAAACAAACAAACAAAAACCCAAACTTTGTAGATTAAAGGAAAGCTATATTACTAGAAACTAATTTCAAAATTATTGCTATTTTATTTTAAGTGAAATTTGGCATAGAGTCCTCCAGCAATTATTAATCAAACTACCAACTTTAAAGCCAACAAATCCTGAGGGCTTCCCTTCTTTTTCAACTTTCACTGGGTGATGACACTGGCTTTTGTTTGGCAGGGTGAACCAGGGGGTGCAGGTGCTGATGGAGCTCCAGGAAAGGATGGGCCAAGGGTGAGTATTCATATTTCTGAGAAATGGGTATTGATAATATGCAATATGTGGTATACCATACTTCAGCTTCCACTGTTTCAAAAACTACTCTCATTAAATGAAACCATGTCACCACATTCTAGACATTAAAAAGACACTAATCACATGATTTTTAAATTCCTAGTTTGTATCTATCACTCCCTAATAGTTCTACAGTGCCATAAGGATGAAGAGAATCCTTAATATAAAAATCAAAAGCCAGGAATGACTATCATAATGAGCCAACAAAATCCAAAGTAATTAATATTGTTAAGAAATATTTTTTTAAATATATTATAAGATCTCACATCACATTTTATTTATCTTCTCTAATAAAGGTAAACAGGAATGAATCAGTGAACTCACTGAATTAAATTACCTTCTATGATCATACTCACAGAATATTGAACTTACTAGGCTTTCTAATATTCATACATAGCAATGAAGGTATCATTTGAGCTACAAGAGAACAAAACCTATCCACTTTAGTAGATGAGTGTCTCTATACTCTGATTAACACAAGAAATGATGTTCATTTCTCTCAAACCTATCTTTCTGCAGGGTCCTACTGGTCCTATTGGCCCCCCTGGCCCAGCTGGTCAGCCTGGAGATAAGGTAACGACACTATTGGAAACAAAAGTCAACCTTTGCTCTAGCAGATACAGAACAATGACAGCATCCTTTGACCTTTTCTCAGGGTGAAGGTGGTGCCCCTGGACTTCCCGGTATAGCTGGACCTCGAGGTGGCCCGGTAAGTGTTAAATGCATTTTCAACATACTCTTAACCCCACACAGATGATTGTCTTGTTTTAGTAGCTTTGCCGCTGCTACTCTGCTCCTCATGCTTGGCTCTACCTTTAAAATACAAGCAATGCAAGAAAATATTTAAAAATTTTAAAATCCACATGAGGTTATTTTAAAGTATTTCATTTCCTGAATAACTCCGGGGAAAGTATATAAATTGAAAAATACTATACATTTCTAAATGATCATTTCTTAAACTTTGCAAGAAGCATCTTCCAGATAAAAAGATCCTTTGCCTTTAAAAAGGCTTGAAACTCAAAGCTGCAGCCTGTGCTTTTGTTTAATCAATGTATTAATTGATGTCCTAACCTTTTGCCTTAGTTTAAATACTGTATAATTAGAAGTTATATAATTAAATGTATTCATATCTGAACACTTTGAAGACATATTTCTCGCAACTTGCAGCACAGTCCAGAGACAGAAAAAATCAATAGTTCTGGTGTTCCTTTCTAATTTTGATGAGAAGTGACAAGACTTTTAGGTTCAACTGTGCTGCATTAGCACTTTTCCCATGAAAGGAAGACACTGCATGATCCGTGTGGGGAAGGTCTTCACTGTGACTAACAGCATTTTTCCCTTCAGGGTGAGAGGGGTGAACATGGGCCTCCGGGACCTGCTGGCTTCCCAGGTGCTCCTGTAAGTATGGATGTCTAAGCATGAATGTCACAGTGCCCATTTTACCATCTTGCTGAAAACTAGCATATACAAGTTATTCTGGTTCTGGTCTTTCTTCAGCCTCTTTCCCCTTTGAAGTTACTTCACCAGTTTTTAAGTTAACGTTTACTTAATTTTCAATGTTTAAGTTTCAGGCAGCTTAAACATCAATCCTCCTTTATGCTTTGACAAGGAGGCAATGCAACATCATGATGCTCACTTTCAAATTTACAGCCCTTGGAAAGACTTTCTCCCTAATGGCAAATCATGCCTCCTCCTCCTCCTCTTCCTCCTCTTCTTTCTCCTCCTCTTCCTCTTTGTTCTTCTTCTTTTCTTCTTCCTCCTCCTCCTCCTCCTCTTCTTCTTTCTTCTCCTCTTCCTCCTCCTCTTCTTCTCTCACAATGTTTTGACTGATCTTGCTTTGTCATGTCTTCAGAGAGCCTTCTATTCCTTTTTGATGGCAACATCTTCCCAGCTTTAAACATATTTCTATGTTCTAAAGAAGTGCATCGTGAAGGAAGTCGGCTCACAGGCTGTCGCTGTTGCTATGTGCAGGGACAGAATGGCGAACCGGGTGCTAAAGGAGAAAGAGGTGCCCCTGGAGAGAAGGGTGAAGGAGGTGCTCCTGGACCTGCAGGGCCCGCTGGAGGTTCTGGACCCGCTGTAAGTCTTATTCCTAAACAATTCCATAAAACATTTTGGTTTATTAATAATTCAACATTCCATGTAAGATTTTTGCATTATGGGAGAATATAATCTCTATAAGAATATAGTCCTTAATTTGAATTTTGGATTCAGTAGTCCAGATATGATCATACGTGAGCTATTTTAAATCTCTTCAAGGGAATGTTACTAGTTTCCTAATGCTTAATGCTTTTGTCATATTTTTATTTCAGTGCTCTGCTTAATATGCCTTTCCTCCCTTTTGTGTTTAGGGTCCTCCTGGTCCTCAGGGTGTCAAGGGTGAACGTGGCAGTCCTGGTGGTCCTGTGAGTACTGATCCTCTTACCTATCACTCTATGAATCCTTACTGAAAAGATTTATTGAGTCCAATCTACTCAAAGACCACCCAATGACACTAGAACCACGGAGAAAAAGTGAATGTCAGTCAGTCGTTGGTAGCAGTGTGTGGATTTGAAGCAGAGGGGGCAAACCATAAATAACCTTAAGATGGAATTCAGGTCCTGGCCCATTCCTTATCTTCATATTTGTGTGTGCACAGATTCATGTTTCAGTGTTGCACTAATGAGTGTGTTTCCATTTCACAGGGTGCTGCTGGCTTTCCTGGTGGGCGTGGTCTTCCTGGTCCTCCTGGCAACAATGTAAGTAAAGTACTTTCCAGCCTTTTTTTGATATATCTTGGAGAAAGACTTCATATATCTAGAATGAGGAAGTGGTATTTTGATAAGCATCTGCCAAATCCCATATGAAATTGAAAATAAGTAAAAGGCAAAGACAAGAACAAAACAAAACAAAAACTATTATGTGCATATTTAAATTTCAATTATTTGCAGGGTAACCCGGGCCCTCCAGGGCCTAGCGGTGCTCCTGGCAAGGACGGCCCTCCAGGTCCTGCTGGTAACAGTGGTTCTCCTGGCAACCCTGGAGTTGCTGGACCAAAAGGCGATGCTGGCCAACCTGGAGAGAAGGGACCACCTGGTGCTCAGGGACCTCCTGTGAGTGTCTCTGTTGTTCTGTTGATCAACCATATATTTTTTATAACAAATTTAATAAGGGAAATATAACTGTGTAGAGTTGAGCTTAGTCTTCCTTATCTATCGCAACAGGGATCCCCAGGCCCACTTGGAATTGCAGGGCTTACTGGAGCACGAGGTCTAGCTGGACCACAAGGCATGCCAGGTCCTAGGGGCAGCCCTGGGCCTCAAGGTATCAAGGTAAGTGACCTTGCACTAGATTCTTGTTTCTCTTATTAGAGGCAGAGATTTGTTCACTGTATCAGCTATGAGATGATTTCTGGTCAATGTCAAAAAGCAGACCTTCCTGACACTTCTAGGTTTGCAAAAAGAAAACTTTTATTAATTCATTCCAAAATATATAGGCAAAGCAAGTCATAAACAAGCCTTGAATATACATACACAGACAAGCCAATATCACAGAAAAAAAACCTTGCTTTTTCAAATGCCACTGTGAGGAAACTTGTGAGCATTCTTCAATTTATTCACTATAACTATGAAGGGAGAAACTGTTTCAGCTCATTCGCGCAGAAGGCTTTAACTGATGTCAATTACCCATCCCATCAAGTCGTTTTGCACATTCTTGGTTTTCCTTCACTGACGTTGCCATAACATTATAGTGCTTAGTATCTGAAATGTGCATTCAGCAAGTAAGCTAACACAATTCCATTTGTATCAAATTTCATAATGTGACACTTCATTCACCATTTTCAAAATATGTCAGAAAAATAATAGCAGGAAATTTGATAGGAATTAGCATATCTAGCAAGATTCTAATAAATCCTGATTTTCATCGTCACCAAGATGATGGTGTCATTATTATATCTATTTCTCTACTCATAAGTTTTTGTTCCTCACAATCACATTTTTGGTTTTGGGGTGGTTTTTTTTTTTTTTTTTTTTTTGCTTTGTTTTGTTTTTTGTTTGTTTCTTTGTTTTTCGAGGCACGGTCTCTCTGTAGCTTTGGAGGCTGTCCTAGAACTCGCTTTGTAGACCAGGCTGGCCTCGAACTCACAGAGATCCGCCTGCCTCTGCCTCCCGAGTGCTGGGATTACAGGTGACAATCACATTTCTTAAAAGAGCTTTTTGCCATTCTAATTCACTGTGCAGTTAGGAAAACACACAAAAAGCTTGCTCTCCCAATTTTTCTCTTATGAAGGACATAGTTTCAAGAAAGTTGGACATCAATAGAAATTGAATAAAACACATTTCCCCCCTCCAAAAATAAATAAATCTTGTAACACTCTACTAGTGGGTGTCTTAACGTGAAATGTCTTTTATTTCTTTTTACACAGGGTGAAAGTGGAAAACCGGGAACCAACGGCCATAATGGGGAACGAGGTCCTCCTGGACCCCAAGGCCTTCCTGGTCAACCTGGTACAGCTGGTGAACCTGGGAGGGATGTAAGTAGCAATGCAGAGAATATGTTCAACCAGTTAGCTAAAATTCAAAATTGTTTGATCTACCTTCTTTCTCAATTATATTTACTCAGTTGTTTGTTTGTGTGTGTACACATGTAGCTCCCCAGGACTGAACTCCAGTCATCAGATTTAGTCACAAGTGCCTCTAGCCACTGAACCATCTCTGCAGTCTGAGATTCAAATAGTAGTTAAAAAACACTTCATGTCTGTGAAAATATAGATATAGGTCCATGTGACCAAGTTCTCTTTTCCTCTCTGATAATCATCCTGTTGTTAAGTTAGAATAGTATAAAAGTCTATGACCAATAATATCTCCCAATAAATTTATTAATGAGGAAAATGCAACTGCTTAACTGATTTAGGAAACAGGTTAATAAAGAAAATTACAACATAAAATTTTGTATAAAATATTCTTTATGCATTAATAATTATACTTAATTTTTCAATTAATATTTACATTAACAAAATACATTTTAACAGGGTGCTATGTGATTTTTGAGAGCTATATTTAATGTGGAAATATTAAGTAAACTTTAATTTTAGATTTCCATCATAATTATAGATCTGCATTTCTCAAAATTTATTTGTTAGCTGTACTGTAAATACCATTTTAAGGTCTTTTTTATATTATTATTCTCCTCACATTATTTTGTGAAATTTTAAGAAAATAGACATCCTACATGTCTGCCAAAGAATTATAATTCTTCAAAGAGTTAAGCCACATTGTAATATATGGAACTTCTTGTCACCACAAACAACCTTTTGCTTCCACTGGGAGACAGGGGCAGCAAGGAGATAGGACATGAGAGGGAAGAAAAATTTACTAAAATGTTATTTGTTCAAAAATGCCATAATGGTATCTAATACTGTGAATACTAATTAGGCATCATCTTTAAAAGGAATAAAAGGCTTGTATATTATTTGGATAATTTCAAGTCATCTGTCTCCTCCTCCCCTTTTAACCAGGGAAACCCTGGATCAGACGGTCAGCCAGGACGAGATGGATCTCCCGGTGGCAAGGTATAACAAACCCATGTACGGTAGACATGCATAATTAAATCCGATGGGCATCGTAGTTAAGTGAAATTGTGAATGTGTTCCAGGGTGATCGGGGTGAAAATGGTTCTCCAGGTGCCCCCGGCGCTCCTGGTCATCCAGGCCCTCCTGGTCCTGTTGGTCCATCTGGGAAAAGTGGAGACAGAGGCGAAACCGTGAGTTCTGATATGCTCTTCTGCATCTGTGCCGGTGTCCCCAGAAAGAGACTGGGGTCGGGGTAGGACGTTACTTTGCCCATCCTGATCTGTCTGTGCTGCAGGAATGCAGTCAGAATTAACAGAACTCTTTCCCTGCTTCTTTTATTTTAGACTCCTTTGTAAAGATGGAGGAAGGGAACAGATTTTGAAGGATAGGGCAATCCTAGCCAATAATAGTATGTGTACTATTATCTCACCACAATGAAGCTAGGAGGACTATTTTCACTTTTGTGAAATTTCAGAACTGTTCATTATATTTAATTTTTAAATTAAATTTTTTAGTTAATTTTTTTATACAATGTATTTTAATCATGTTTCCCCTCCCTTATTCCTCTCAGATCCACCTGTCCTCCCTACACTCAACTTCTTAGATGGAGTTGAGTGAGTGACTGTGCTCAGTCCCCCACGCAGGTGCTCACCTGTTTGTTTACCTCCTAGGGGCCTGCTGGTCCTTCTGGTGCTCCAGGACCTGCTGGAGCTCGGGGTGCTCCTGTAAGTATTGAGTATTTGTGCTATTGTGTTCTTAAACTCATTTTAGTGTGTGAAAACATGCTGCTGCTTTTTGAAATGTCTAGAAAATGGTTAGGATGACAGATACATAACTATGGAGAAAATACAAACATATTTGATGGTACAGAAAACAGTTCAGCTTCTAAACTGCAAGTTCCATGTAGCTAATCATACAGACATCAATTATGAGGACTGCAATTACCAATCCAAAATTTAAACTGAAATAATCTTTGTTATTTATGAAGTATCTCTGGATGGGGATTTCTAGCTAATGGGATCCTATAGAATATAATACATTTATTACAACAAACAAGTAGAATGCTATATAATATAACAGATTTATTATTATAAAGCTAATAGAATTCTGTAAATCATAATAGGCTTATTATGAATTAGATTTTATTCTCTCAATATGTCTGTATACTAATGACCCTAATTTGAAATATATTTCTATAGGGTCCCCAGGGTCCACGAGGTGACAAGGGCGAAACTGGTGAGCGTGGTTCCAACGGCATCAAAGGACATCGAGGATTCCCCGGCAATCCAGGCCCCCCAGGTTCTCCTGTAAGTGTATCCACTTTTGCAAGCACTCCTTCACTGCATGACTGATCAGAGACTCAGACTAGAACACTTCCCACCTCTAAACTTATAAACTAGAAGAGATGAGACATGAACTCAAGAGCTTATTGAAAATAATGGTTTGACATGAAAAAATGAAGTGAATAAGAGAAGTATAGTTCAACATGACCATTGCATTCTGGAATGGTCTTTGACAGTCCCTTCCCTAAGCTGTGGGAGTTATTTAGCGGTTTCTATCTTTCTTTGCTTTCCAGGGTGCTGCCGGTCACCAGGGTGCAGTTGGTAGTCCTGGACCTGCAGGTCCCAGAGTAAGTGTCATCGAAGTACATCAGAAGGTGCACATTTCAAAATGTTTACACTGCAGGGATATATTCTAGCATCATAACATGATGTTCGTTTCTTAAGGGACCAGTTGGACCACATGGGCCTCCTGGAAAAGATGGAACAAGTGGGCATCCAGGTCCCATTGGACCGCCAGGACCTCGAGGAAACAGAGGTGAAAGAGGGTCTGAGGTAAATGCTGCTCACGTACACGTGATTTAATTTGTTGTAGTCCATTGTTTCTCAAACACAGCCTTGCTTTTAACGTTGGCAGTCAGTTGAGTACAGTGTAATCACTTACTCTAGAAAAGGAGGGTTAATTCAACAGTCTTGATTACATTAAGACTTTTTATGCCACAGCAACTTGGAGAAAAAAATTATAGTTTTATGAGTGATATTTTGATATAATGACATCTGTTCAGCTAACCAAATAACTATGCCATGCTGACCTCACACCAAAGAACTCATAGAAATAATTTTAATTTTTGTAGAGATATTACTATTAAACAACTTTTCCAGCTCCTGTCTTGCTGCTGATAGAATGACGGCTAGTGCCTTCATACTCCACGGCTTTGGGGCAAATGTAGTAACAAACCACTTTTTTTCACAAATATACATGTGGCAAATGAAAAACCAGTAAGTTGAAAGCACAAAGATATGGTGGTAATGGGAAATTGGATCCCAGAAGATTAAGTCCCTGTTTTATTCTTTCTCATGCCAGTATTTGAATTGTGCTTTCTGGGTTGTTTGCTTACGTCTTTATTCAGGAGAAATGATGAAGTTTGTGCTCAATCCTGTTTATTCTTACATAATAAAATAATGTATTTGTTGGTAATGAATTACATATACTATAAATAGACAATCATGAGACTACAAAATCATCTACATTTTTAAATTAAAGTCATTGTGGGAACATATGTGGATTGCTTACAATCCATTTTCCTAGACAAATGGCAGTCCTTCAGTGGAGATCCAAGAAAAACACTTCAATGTGAGTATTTTTACTCACCTAGGGCTCGCCAGGACACCCTGGGCAGCCAGGCCCCCCAGGACCTCCTGGTGCACCTGGTCCTTGCTGTGGTGGAGGTGCTGCTGCCCTTGGAGGTGGAGGTGAAAAGGCTGGTGGGTTTTCACCATATTATGGTGATGAACCAATGGATTTCAAGATCAACACCGAGGAGATTATGTCTTCACTCAAATCTGTTAATGGACAAATAGAGAGTCTTATTAGTCCTGATGGTTCTCGTAAAAACCCTGCTCGGAACTGCAGAGACCTGAAATTCTGCCACCCAGAACTCAAGAGTGGTATGTTTGAGTCTTTATCACTTGTGGCTATAAACTTACAGAGAAAACTGCTTCTATTAGAATTTGTCCAAGAAAATTTTTCTGATGGAAAATATTTTAAAGCCATTATACTATTCAAACATTGTTAATTAAGTTTAAAACACTTGATAGTAAAGGGTAAAAATAATATTTGAAGGTCTAATTTGAAGTATAATATAAATAATTGAAAAATATTTCAAATATAAGAAAATTTAAGGATAATATCACAAAAAATTTAATACAAATATTTCTAAATATAAAAACAAAAATCAAAAGGCATATATGATTCTATTCCTATAGTTAGATATGCATAATTTTATTATTTTGATTATTGTATTATATATTTATTAGAATTCATTTTAATGAATCAATGATTAAATTTCAATTTTTTTCCTTAAACCATTTCTGTCTTTTATCTACTATGGGATGTATGATTTTATATTTATTAGTAAATATATTTATTATAATCAATGTAAAATTGGTCTATTATTTTCAAATTTTGAAATATCTTTTAAATATCTTGACATAGATTACTGCTTTTGCTCAGAGTAACCTTTGGGCATTACTTAACATAGGAAATAAGTATAAGTTAAGTTAAACTATGGTGCCGTAAATCTGGACTAAAATGTTATCTTTAAAACAAAAGTGAGATTTATACAAGTACAACACACCAATCTATATATCAGTCAATGACATTATTTTTAATTTTTGTTCTTACATGGTTCTTACTAACTTCTCACTTCAGAAATATCAACCAGCTGTGATATAGATAGATAGATAGATAGACAGATATAGATATAGATAGATAGATATTACATAAAATGCATTAGCACTCAATGCTCTGAACCAAATAAACAAGCATATCTTCCAGCCTAGGCTCCACTTCTGAATTTTATAAACAATTCCCATTATCTGTTTTGGTGACTTTTCAGGAGAATATTGGGTTGATCCTAACCAAGGTTGCAAGATGGATGCTATCAAAGTGTTCTGTAACATGGAAACTGGGGAAACATGTATAAATGCCAGCCCTATGACTGTTCCACGGAAGAACTGGTGGACAGATTCTGCTGCTGAAAAGAAACATGTTTGGTTTGGAGAATCTATGAATGGTGGATTTCAGGTAAGAAAAGATATACCTTTTAAATCAGGGAATGTCTATGTACCTGACATTTAATTTTTTTCCTTTTACTTCTTTATGGTTGCTAAGTAGAATACCCCAAACATTTGTTTGGTTAGAAAACTATTACTCCTATAAAAGGCTAAATTATACAAGGTCAGTTGAGTATAAACACCTTTATTCGCTAAGGCATTTACTTCTGCATACAATAAAATATAATCATATAACATATATGAAGAACTTACAGTGCAATATCTTTGCTGATATTGCATGAATTCTTTACCTGAGGCTGCAGTCGTGACCTTTGATATATTCTTTTGTCTTGTTACAGTTCAGCTATGGCAATCCTGATCTTCCTGAAGATGTCCTTGATGTACAGCTGGCATACCTCAGGCTCCTCTCCAGCCGGGCCTCCCAGAACATTACATACCACTGCAAGAACAGTATTGCCTACATGGATCAGGCCAGTGGCAATGTCAAGAAGTCTCTAAAGCTGATGGGCTCCAATGAAGGGGAATTCAAGGCTGAAGGAAACAGCAAATTCACTTACACCGTTCTGGAGGATGGCTGTGCTGTAAGTAACACTGTCTTTGAAAGCAGGATGGCAAATATTGTCAGAATTTGTTGCTTAATCATCCAAACTTTTGCCAAGAGGAAACAGAAACAATAAGGGAGACAGAAGCTGCCTAGTGGCATGAATTATTTAACATCTACCTATTTGTTCTAGAAAATGTTAAACGTTACAAAAATTGAATATACCCTAACTTCTAGATGGAAAACAGTTGAAATGAAAATGATTGAAATTTAAACTCATAAAACCTCTAATAACTGGGATATTTACTGTATATTATACATAATATTTATTATATAAGGTCTATCAGACATTGATTTCTTTTAAAAATATAAAGATGTAAAGTCTGTCTTAAAGTCTATTCTTTTTTCTCATAATTTATTGAAAGGAGAACTCACTTCTAACACTAGCTACTCCCATTATGAGTGACTCACCCACTTCTTACTAAAGCAACTATAATATGAAAGCAACAACCAGAACCAGGCTTAAGAATGGGTTAGCCTATGGCAATCCCCCTTCTGGGTTAACTATTGAGTCTTACCAGGCTTTGACTAATATTTTTATTTATCAACCAAGAGAATTAAAGCTTCAAATAAAGAAGTTCCCATATGTCTAGAAGGTTCCATGTGCACTACAGAGTAGAAGACAGTTTTCCAACATGATTAGTTAAGTAAATTATCTGTGTAACTATAATGCCATGGCTCTTTTCTTACAATTTATTTTTCTCTTTTGAATAGAAACACACCGGGGAATGGAGCAAAACAGTCTTTGAATATCGAACACGCAAGGCCCTGAGACTACCCATCATAGATATTGCACCTTATGATATTGGTGGTCCTGATCAGGAATTTGGTGTGGACATTGGCCCTGTTTGCTTTTTATAAGCCAAACTCTATCTGAAACCCCAGCAAAACAAAAACCGCATCCATGTGTTCTTCTTGTTATAATCTTGTCAATCAGTGCAAGTGACCTTCTAAATTCCAGTTATTTATTTCCAAATTTTTGGAAAAAAAAAGTATAATTTGACAAAAAGAGAATACAATCTTTTTTGCCCTTCCATCCACCCAGTACAGTTCAAATGCTTTTGTTTTATTTTTTTTTATCAGTCCCAACTTCAAAATGTCTCAATGGTGCTATAATAAATAAAATGTCAACACTTTTATGATAACACTGTGTCACATTCTTTGGACTCTTACCCACCTGCAGAGCAACGGTCACACTCACTAGCAAAAGAATACCTTTCTTTTCCAAAAAGGCAAAGGTGAAATTAGAAATGACCTCCCTATTCTAACTACCTCAACTGGTCAGACAGATAAATTCTGAGTTCTAGAAGACTGCACCATTATGTATAACTTGACAAAACTTACTAATTTCATCAGTTACATGTAGAATGTTGGTGAAATAGAAAATCAGACTGCAGTGTAGGAATTTGAAGAAGGGCTTTCAGTGCACAGTTGTCTTCATTGTAGATACCAATGCTTTTTAAGGTGCTTTTCTCTGTTATGTTGGTGAACTTACAAATATTTGGGAGGGCTTTAAAGACATATGATATGGTGCTAATGTATTTTCACTTTCAGAACTCTAGGTCAAAATTAGTTAACTTGATTCAAGCCACAAATGCATAATATCTGTCCCTGTCATCTACTAGAAAGATTAATTGGCATGCTACAGGAGCCTTTCTCCCTTTATCCTGTAAAAATCAACAATAAAAAACAAATTTGGGGTTTCTTTTGTCACAATAATACAGAGAATACTTTAAACATTTTTTGTAAGCTTGTATATGGGTGTTGATTTTTTCTCTCTTACAGTCACTCATAATAAAATATCTTAATGAAACATTCCTGTTTTGTCACTTCTCACCGATTTCACAATGGCATGTTTACACGCAAGAACTTCAGTAATTTTCTAGAGGATGATTTAAAAACATGACATATATGTACAAAATAAAGATATGTGCCCTAGTGAATTCTGTACATTTTAGATCATATTTAATAGAAACATTAATGCTATTTAAAACTGAGAATGCTAGATTTGAGGAGACCAATCCCCAGAAAGAGTTTGAGAGAACACTGGAATGTCCTCCATGTGGGAATTAAAAAAGGACGCTAGTAAGTTAACAGGAAGTGATCAGCTCTAGCACAATGCAAATCCTAGGTCCCTATACCTGCATGTGCAGTGTGAAGATGTTGAAGAGAAATAGAAAAATGATTACCAGGAGCTGTGAGTAGGGTGGTATTGGGGCCATTTTATCAATAGATATAAAATAATGGCCAACAGGTGTAACTTCAAAGTATCTACTGGTGACTGCAATTAATATACTTGAAGTAACTTTTAATTTTTTCTTGTCCAAGTTCTCAAACAAACCACTAATTTTTTTTTTTGAGACAGGTTTTGCTAAGTTGCCTTCCTTGCTATGTCTCTCGAGATCAGTGTGTAGGTTAAGAGTTCTGAAATGTGATGCTTCTGTCCTAGACTCCTGGGAGGCTAGAATTTTAAGCATGGCTATCATGTTCAAGTAATAATAGATTTCTTTATGAGACTTCCACATATGCATTTAATATATTTTGTTCATTTTCATTTTCAATTTGAAATGCTTTCCTTAGTAATACAGAGTGGGTAAACATTCAATTATAAAGCCAAATGTCCAGATTGATTCTGTTGTTAATTGTGGTAACAAAAACAGTAAGAACAACACACAGAGGGACCATCAGCACAACCGAGCCACCAGCAAGTTGGTGTGTAGAGCTAGGAGTACAATCCAGTGTAGTATTTGCTAGCACAATACTAAGAATAGTAAGGAAATCCATTACTTTGGACAATCAACACACCCTTATATCTAATAAAACCTTCCAGTGAAATATTAACCCAGAAACAGTCTGTGTGAACTGCCTCTTGTTTTGTCATTAGGACATGTTTAGTTTGTGTATTTATGATGTTATAGTGCATTCTGTACCTATTATTTACATATAAATTACATATGCATAATAATTTCAGACATAAGGAAAGAATGAATGCAAACTAAGAATATGAATTCAGATTTATTAGAATTTTAGTTTTTGTCAAGAGAAGAACATGAAGTATAACATCCTACCTCCTGCATCTACAGCTCAAGTGTCATGGTATCAATATAACACATGCATTGTGTGCTACTTACACTTAGTATTCACTTTAATGCATAGAATAACCGTTATTAAGCATCTCATTCTAAACTAAGCATCTAAACACCCTGCAAGGAACTTACAATTTGATGTAACTTACTTGATCATGGAAAACCCAAAGACATTTGCCTTCCCAGAGACCCATCTCATTGAGTGGGGTGATCTGAATTCGATCAATCAGAACATATGCCTGCAATTCTCTGTCTAAAATACCTGTGTTAGTTCCAAATTACTGCTAAAGCACATACACTACATTTGGGCTTTCACATGTCTGGATGTCAAATCCTATACTGGATTGACTGAACAAACATGAGGTGTCAACCAAGTCTATGTTCCTCCTGAGAGACTCTGGGGCAAAGTATTATTGTACTTTTCCAGGCTTCTGGAGATGACTGAGGTTCCTTTGTCCATGTGCTACTTCCATTTTTAAAGCCACAGTACTTGCTTGTGAATTTCTCACATCACTGGACTCTGATGTTGCCTCTTTTATTCTTTCACATAAAGCACCTTTCTGACAATGTAGGCACAACTGGAAGATCTGGGACAATCTATTTTCAAAACATGGTAATATTTCTGCTGTTCTTAAAAGATTAAATAACTACAAGGCCAGTCCTCCTCATACCCTATTCCCACTACAGCGTAGTTTATCTAGACTTATAACTAGAATCAGATCTCAGAATGTTTCAGGGAGTAAAAATTAAAATGTCAGTCTCAGGAGAAGGCTGACAAACAAAAAATGAACAGACTTCATTAATTTATACTGCCTAAAATTTAGAAAATATGTGTGTCAGTTCTGAGAAACATGACAAAGGATAGTGCGTTTTCGGAAGACGTATCAATACATGCACATAGTAGGAAGCTCTAGGAATAGTTATTAACATGGCTATTTAAGTACACTTAGATCTCAGATCTGCTGAAACAGAACAAATTTGAGACTTCAGAAACTTCCTCCCAGGCAAAAAACGTCATTCCAAAATATTAGAAGACAGAAATGCTGCCATAAACTTACAGCACCTGATAGAACCACTCATTTTCTAACGGGTGTCACTTTCTGTATAAGGTATTTGTCTTTTTTCTGCAACAAAATACCAGACAAAAGCTTCTTAAGGAAAGGTTTGGAGGTGAATATTTTCGGGGATCTGCCCATCAGAGTAGAGATGCTGTGAAAGCAGGGTCAAGAGGCATCTAGTCATACTGTGTCCATGTCAAGAAGCAGGGAATATTGAATGCTTGGGCTCAGCTAGCTTTCCACTGTTTATTCCGTTCCAGAAACCCAGCCCATGGAATAGTGCTGCTCATTTCAGGATCAGTCTTCTCATCTCAATTTATATTATCTAGATAATCCTTCACAGGTATTCTCAGAGGGCATCATAATCTAGATAATCCCTTGAGGCATACCAAGAGGCTTATCTCCTAGGCTATTATAGATGCTGTCAATTTTGTAACCAATATTCATGCTTTGATGGTATTATAGAATATCTATTGTTATTGAGCCATGTGAAGGTTTTGGACATTGCTCTCAGGGAGCAATGGGAGATGAGGACCACCATAGTAACAGATGTTATAATCTAGTTAGCATAGAGTACACTGATGAGGCTGATTTTGTGAGATAATATTGCATGAGGAAAAGAGTTCAAGATTTAGTAGTCTATTACAATAATCTTATCCATGGATGATGGTGGCCTCTACCAATGTGGTCATGATATATGGGATGTAAAAAATTTTATTTTGAATGCATTTTGGGTACATGGCCAACAGGAATTTCTAACAAATTTGTATGTAGTCTAAGACAAAAAGGTAAGGAAGGCACAAACCAAGGCATATGACATGATTAACTAAAGAGTTGCAAGATGACACACATCATTTATCCCAATGCTCAGCAGGATCAGGCAGGAGAATGCTATGTAGCTGGAAACAGCATGTGTTACATAGTCAGACCCAGTCTCAAAAGTACAACAAATTAATTTTAAAAAGAGTTGCCAGAAATCATCAAAGTATAAAATATCAAGGGTTTCAACATTCCTAACAGGGTATATTATGTTTTAGATACTACATTGATCCAAGGAAGTAATTGAGATTATAAATCTATTGAGTATATAAAAAAAAAAAGAGAGAAACTACAGAAGCGAAGACCTATCCATGTTTCAATGTTTACAAACTATTAAAATGAACAGAAAGCAGTCAAGGAAAGAGCAAAGGGATGAAAGTAATGTGGGAAAGTGTAGTAACATAGACGACAAAGTTTGCTGATCACATTTTGGAACCATGACATATCAAAAGTTGTAAAACTCATAAGACCCTCCCAAAAGCCATACAACAACAAGCAAACAAATGATTTTAGTGGAGCAGCCAGCAAGTTGGGCATGGGGCTCTAGCCATGTAGCTTTTGTGAGTTTTTATGCCTGCTGTGGTGTGCCCTTTGGTGGTGCAGTTGCCTTTGGGCACCTGTAAGTACCCTCAAACATGTCACTGTAATTCTAATAACCTGTAAGTAATTCTAATACACCCATTGGTTCACCAAGCTAGACTTGGATGAATTCTTTCTTTGGTCTATTGTAAGTACTCCATCTGAGATGAATAGATATTTGTTCTATTGTGATCAATGTCCAACCTGGTACCAAAAGACCCAAAGACATGTTGGGGAAGAGCAGTTACATGAATGATATGGTGTGCAACTAAGGTTGATCTACCTGAGGGTAAAACATTCATGGAGACAATGACAACACAGCTATCTTTAAGTGTGTGATGTAAGATTGAATGCTCTGTTGATGTAGTGGCAGTTGTGTGCTCCATAGATAGGTGACAACACTTGGAACCAAGGATGAGCCTTCTGGAAGTAGTGTCTCTAGGGGAACTCTACGGGCAGCTGCTTTTCTCTATATGGTATAGGGTGGCATGTGTGAATGAAATCTACCACACAAATATAGGAATACACCCCAAAATGACTGATGGACTAATGAGTGCACTCCCTGAAAAACACATATGAATATGACTGTTAGCAAACTGTGGAGGCTACTGAATGCCCTTTGCTGTGGGTAATGAAACAGAAAACTGAGACTCTGCAGTCTGCACACAAAGAACTTGCCACGTGAGGGAGAAATTGCAATGGGAAAAATACCTGTGGGTGCTGTCCTCTGCTCTCACCTCTGATGTGGCAGAAAAAATAAAAGGAAAGGAAAACGCAATAGAGAGGTTGGCTTGTTGTTCCTCACAGTTGGTAGGAAAGAGAAGACTCATGAGATACACGCTTCCTCAGATCCAAAAGCTTGAAACCCAGGGCAATAATCAGATGGTGGGAGGGAAGAAAGTAGACATTCTATAAGATTCTGCTAAGGTCAGAACTTTAATACAGAGAAGTGGAAATCAGAGTTGAACATGCAGATAGAGTCCTAAATTATGTCCCAGAACAGAAAACTGATAACCACAAAAGAGTTAGCATTCAAAGTGCTTGAATTGAAAGACTTTTAAACAAGGAATCATAGAAGTCCTCATAGCCTGTCTCCTGGGGCTGTGGGTCATGGAGGGGGTGGGATTTGTATGCCCATTCTTTAAAAGTGGAGAAACTGAGTGATATACTTATTCATTCTTCCTTGAAATAAGGGCTGCATAACCTGAGACATTAAGGAAATTAGTCTCTGATGGACTGAGTCATGTAAGTCAGCAGAGAAACTTGTTTTTGTCATTTGAGATCCTCATGAATATGAGCAACTGGATGACAATAGAGGAAGGGCACACCTTTTTGAGAGAACAGGGCATGCAAGATGCCATGTTTTTTACAGCCTGGTGAGCTAAATAATAGTGTTTATTAGAGAATTACAAATGGCTGATTCAACCTCTAGGCTGGTATGTGTCTTTAAAGGCTTTGTTGAGCCCCATAATAAGACATAATCTTTATGAGGAAGAAGATGCTCTGTGGTCTAAATGATTTTTCCCATCATGTGAATTGGGTTAAAAATAATAAAACATACAGAAGGAAATGAAAAGAGGGAAACTGTACAATGTTACCAAGAAGCAACCTCTTCAAGATTTGTGTAGGCCAGAGTTCCTAGTATAAAAACCGATAGAAAGTTAAGTTCTGTGTCACCATGCTCCTGGAAAGATTTAAAGCTAGAGCATTCACTTCTTAGCAGTGGAGAAGGACGTCAAAGACAGAGCAGGACAAGTATAAAATTTCAGCTTGACGTTGGCGTGGACACTTATCTTCACAGAGGATGTGCTGTCCATTTCTCCTTCACAAGAAAAGATGCTCAGGTTAGAGATAGAAAAGGACACCCCAGCACCTCTCTGGCAGCCAAGCATGGCCAATGGAGGGCATGAGGCAGGGGGTTAGCTCTAGTAGCCGCCATGGCAGGCAAGAGTCTAGTCCCAGCCAGGCCAAGCAACATAAGACAGCTTCAAAACACAGATTATGGCCGCCCAAAAGGAGTGCTGCTGAATAAGGAAACACAGTGGCCTATGGAGAATGATCACGTACTTTAAATAGAAAGATGGAATAATGTCCCCACATCCATCTTACTCCCAACACGGTTTGTTTGAGGAAAGAAATGATACAATGAATGAGATCACTCTTGCTCTTTTGGCCCTTGCTTACTTTTTAAGTATCTTCCTAGCTATTTAATCACAAGGCCATTAGGAATATACTTAGGTTATACACTAGTGGGAGGGACTTCAGTAAACAGGTTCACCCCCTACAAACAGGTTTATTCACATACAGCTAATATTGGCTATCTGACAGATTTTGAAAAGCATCTAGAAGGACAATAAAAAACATCAACTAAATAGTTTTAACACAGTTCTTACCACGTGGATGCAAAAAGAAATGCCCCAAAGCCGTGCAGTTACAGAATATTATTTGAAGTCCCATAGGTGGCTACTTCTCAAGGACATGACAGCTTACCTGAAACCTCATGTCACTTGTATTAGTTTCATGCTGATAATAGATTCTAAGTCCTTGTTGGCAGAGATACCACACACATGGTTACAGGGCATGGAGAAATTAAGCTAGGACGAGGTTGGAAGCTCCTTCCTTCTTGGTTGTTTTTTTGTAGTACTAAAAGGCATGGTACCTGCTGCTAATGGAAAATTGACAGTGCACACTACACTGTTGTATAAGTTACTTGTTTTGTTTCTGTGACAAAGTATTCTGATGAAAGAAATTTAAGCAAAAAAAAAATGTTAATTTTGGCTCAGAATTTGAAGTTGGGTTTTAACATGGCAGGGAAGAGGTGACATCAGGAATGGGGCTGATAGTAATATACTTTCTGTTGTCAAGAAGCTGAGAGTTGAATGCTTGCTTATGCTTAGCTAGCTTTTTCTCCATTATTCAGTCTAACAACTTCTTGCCCCTGTACCTTTGGAATGGTAATACCCACATGTAAGGTGTGTTTTCCATCTCAATTAACCCAATCAATGAGTCCCTAACAGACCTACCCAGGGGTTTGTGTGGTGATATATTGTTAACCCTGAAAATTTTATCTGGTGATCAGAGGACAAAGCCAGATACTAAATTAGACATAGGGGTCAGGCAGTTGGTGGCAAATGCCTTTAATTCTGTCACTCAAGAGGCTGAGATCCATCTGGATCTCTGTGAGTTCAAGGCCACACTGGGAACAGTGTCAGGCATGGTGGCACACACCTATCATCCTAACACTTGAGATCTCATGTCTTTTCTTGGGAAAGACATACACCTTTATCTCAGGAAGTAAAATGGCAGGACACAGAAAGGTATATAAGGTGTGAGGAAACAGAAACTTGCTCTCTTTAGACTGAGTATTTTGTAGAGATAAGCTAGTGGCTTCAGCAGTTCACCTGAGATCCTCAGGAGTGAGGACTCAGAGGCTTTCAGTCCGAAGATTCATAGAAACAGGATCTGCTGAGGAGTTGATGAAGTGAGGTTGGCTGTGGCTTGTTCTGCTTCTCTGATCTTTCAGCTTTCACCCCAATATCTGGCTCTGGGTTGTTGTTCTTAATAACATTGTTTAGCAATTCATGTTACAGGCTTGTTTTCTTGGTGATTCTAAGTCCTACCAAGTTGAAAATCAATTTTAACCATCAAAACTATCAAAACAACCAAGATAACAGCATGATGTAAGAATGGCATAATAGTTATGGACATAACCAAATGTTTTTCAATTGGATTTAAAGTCTGCTCCACAAGAATGAGATTATATTTGGAATGAGAAGTTAGGACAAAAGCCTGTGGCTGGGAAGGTGATAGGTCCCAAAATACAAGCAATTGCTATTGTTTTCTTAAATGAATATAGTGTCTTGCTTATTAAATTGCTTTATGAATATTTATGATTGCACTGATAGCTTACTACTCTTGGCAGGCTTTGTTGCGAAAGGAAACTTCTTTATGGCAGTTAATGCGGTGCTCCATAACTGGTCAAGCTACTGAGATTAAATAACTCTAAGTGTCTTACTTACAGGTCTGTTACTGTGAAGAGACATCATGACCAAGCCAACTATTACACTATGGGCTTACTTACAGTTTTAGAGGGTTAGTCAATGATCACTATGGTAGGAAGCAGACAGGTCTTGCATTGGGGGAGTAGTTGAGATCTTTACATCCTGATCTGCAGGCATCAGGCAGATAGAGAGACTGGGTCTAGTATGAGCTTTAAAAGTCCCAGTGATACACCTCCTCCAACAAGGCCACATCTCCTAATCCTTCTCAAACTGTTTCACTAACTAGTAACTAAACATTTAAATATAAGCCTATGGGGGTCACATCCATTCAAACTACCACACTATGGCACAGTGAAAAAAATAAGAAAAACAACTAAAACATTTAACAAGCTATACTTGGCCAGAATAATGTCTTTGTCACTGTGCCTTATCTGGGATAAATAGACATTTACTTATAACACTTTAGTGTTGTATGAACTTTTCCTGGAGAGATAAACAAATGTTTATTCATCCCAGATGGGGTGAGTAGCAATAGACCAAAGAAATCCCCTAAGTCTAGCTTGGTGAAGTAATGAATTTAATTAGGGCTGCTTACAGGAGTGTGAATGAAGAGTTACTTCCAGGTCCAAGATGGACTTTTGGGTGGCTGTGCCACAGAAGAAAAGAAAATCTCCCTGCAGTGGCCATTAATTATCTATATATCTTTGAGGATGACTTTGGCCTCATGAGCCTTCTCTCCTTGTAATCATGAACCAGTCATTCTATAAATCATGAGTGGCCTTATGAGACTCTTCACCTATCATTGAGAGTTAATGGACCCATTCTTAAGTAATTCTCCTTCAGATGATTATAGCTGCTGAATATTCCAGAGTTCAGCAGCCATGTCATGACTAGAAGAAAGCATTCCATGATAAACAGGAAAAGCCATACAACAATAATTATTAAAGTACATTAGTAAACTGTTTATAAAGAAAAGGTATTATCCAAGACCATATTGGTGAACATTACCCTCACATATTATAGGTATATTTTAAGGTGATTGTGGCAATACTTGGTATGTAATTCTCTATGATGCTAATTTAGTTAAACATGACACAGTTTTTATCCATGAAGGAAGTATTATTCTAGCTTTAATAATTGAGAAAACACAAAACTATTTGAAGTAATATTCTGAAACTAAAAACCATGTAAAGAGGCGTTAATTTTGTCTGGTTTATACTAAAATCATACTTGTCTGGGTTTTATCTTAGAGAAATGTTCCTATTTTTATAAGTGAGTAAGAAACTTTGAAAAATATTTTCCATACAAATATTATTCTCTAGTGAGGGAAAACTTACTAGGAAATCCCAGTAAAATATTAGAGCACTCTATATGAACATCTGCACACAAAAGTTCTCTGCAGTCTCCATGTTCTGCCATACCAAAGGTTTACAGAAATACTGTGAAGAATAATTTGTTGAGCCAATGTCATAAAACAAAAAGTCTTGTCATCCATGGCCATTAATCATGGCCATTATCATATGCTGTCATCCATGGTCAGCACTGTTAAAACAAATTCTTCTCTGATGATGTCTTTGCACTTCTCCTCTCTATAAACCTTCTCCTAAAACATGTTTCTCTTCAAAACTCCTAAATGCTTTCACTGAGATGCACTGAATTACTTTGTTGCAGGTCTATATTTGACATAGTGCTTAGTAAGTAGCAAGAGTCAGGCTGTATTTTGTTATTTATAAAATTTAGAAATAGTAATTATCATATTGTATAATATCAGCTTAGTGATTATGTGAAATGAGTGCTATACTTGCTAAACTCTTAAAAGTGAGAAATTCCATCATTTAATAAGTGTGATAAAATAATATTCAAGCTCTGTTTTAGGATGAGTTCTCTGTAAACTGGCTCTAAGGTCACAAATTATTTACTTGGTGATTGTTAAAGAGTCATTTCAAGATGTGTTTGCAGGAATATGTAAAAAGCAAGATAGGCAGAGAGAGAGACTGACCCTCATGCAGTAAACACTGGCTTCAGAAGATCTTACAAAGTGTCCAATTTAGAAGACAGATTATTTTATCCCTGAATTAAATCACTATTCTGTGGAACAGATTCAAGAAGATCTTGGGGATCTTCAACAGGACAGCCTTGGCAACTGAAGAGACTCATCGGCAGTGGCACATCTGTGAACTGTCGGTAGCTCTCTGCAAACAGTGGAGGGAACATAAGTGAGATACCAAATTGTCTACTATAAAGTCCTCTAGCATATTCAATCCTATACTGTACGGATCTTATAGAGGAAAATCTCATGCAATTGTTTCTATGTAGAAATGTATCGTCTAGGACAGATAGACAAAAATGGGCCCAGAATGTAAATAATCTAATTAATAAAACAATTAGATATAAATTTAGCTTTGCTATACATAAGGGATATCAAGAGTCAATTAGAAAAGGAACTGGCCTGTGTGGTTGGAGTGTCAGGATGTTCTTTAGAAAGATGAAAATGTGTATATAAATGGAGACTGTAAGTGCCAGATAAGAGCCACTGCTGACTGAGAAACAGAGCAAAAGTAGAAATAGACCAGGACTTTCAGCCTATGCTCATAAGACATTGAAAACTCCAGACTCACCCTGAGTCACTAATAAACATCGGGTCAGAGCAAAGCAGTGAGCAAGACCCGGGGAGAATGTGAGACCATGGCATTTGGCAAGAGCATGGTGACAAAAATATTCATGCCAGAAGACTTAGCATAAGTTGTGTTAGAGAAACTTGGAGTACTAGAAAGGAGGAGGGAAGAAACAATCATGTTTACTTTGAACATTCATACAGTGAGTAATAAATAAGGACAATTTTATATAATACTGTACTTTCAATTAGATAAAGAAATAAAGAACCGGGTCCAGTGCTGTTATGCGTCACTGGCATTTTAAATATTCTCATTTCAAGATGGATATAGTTTTTACAAGAGTAGTAAGAAATAAAGCTAGAACTGTTGTAGAGCAAAGAGTTTAGAATTACAAAATGAGGCTTTTCCTTACCTATTTTACAACATAGGACCGTATGAAGTTTATTTTATTTTGTTTTGTTTTATATTGCTGAAGCTGGAACCCAGAGCCTGGTCCACAAATGAAGGCAACTGCTCTTCCACTGAGCTACTTCGACAGGCTCAGGGTAAACGTTTTTTACCTATGGAGAAATGTTGCCAGAAAAAAGCACAAACTGAAGGACACTAGAGGAGCCATTATCCCCTTACAGGCAATGAAAGACAGTCTTAGTCTCTATCCTGTTGTTCATAATATAACTGGCTAGGTTATAAAGACAACAGATTTATTTTGACTAATGGTTTTCACTCTAGGAAGAAGGTACATAGCTGGAGACTACCTCCTTGCTACCAGCATTATGCATGAGTTGGAAGTTTACAATGTAAGAATCATTGAGCAAGTACACTTTCAACATAATCACTAATACAATAATGCATTAATCATATAATGGCTCATGAGGACAGAAGCCTGGTACTTTATTAATGGTACCATCTGGACCCTGGTCCTTTGCTTTGTAAAACTAAGTTTTTGAGGTTTTATTCATAGCAATCAATTTAAACACAAAATTTAAAAATATTATTACATAACTATTATTTCTTATTCTTATGAAAAATGTAAAGAACAAAGAACAAATTTTCTATTTCAATTTTTTTACATGTCCACATGATAAAACTAGTAAAATGGTATTTAGTTTACATTAAGCAATGAGTTCCTGTGGTGGTATTGTGTTCCCCAAAATATTGTGCACCCTAATAAACTTATCTGGGGTCAGAGACAGACAGCCACAATATTAAACATGAGGATAGGCAGTGGTAGCACATGCTTTTAATCCTAGCATTCCAGAGGCAGAAATCCATCTGTTCAAGGACACAGCCAAGCCTGGTGACTCACTCCTTTAATCCCAGAAAGGGAGTGACAGCAGAAAGAGAAAGATATATAAGGTGTGAAGACCAGAAAATAGAGGCATTTGGCTGGTTAAGCATTTAGGCTTTGAGCAGCACAGTTCAGCTGAGATTCATTCCGGATGAGGACACAGAGGTTTCCAGTCTGAGGAAATAGGATCAGCTGTGGAACTGGCAAGGTGAGGTAGCTGTGGCCTGTTCTGCTTCTCTGACCTTCCAGCATTCACTCCAATTAACTGGCCTCAGGTTTGATTTTATTAATAAGACTCCAATTAAAATACACACACACACACACACACACACACACACACACACACACAAACACACAAACACACACACAAACACATTTCTGTTGAAACAACCAGTCATGCAGAGAAAACCATGTTTTTACAGCATCCTTCCTTATTCTCTGGCTTTTACATTCTCCCTTTCTGTGATATTTTCAGGCGGAGTAGGACCTGATAGAGATGTCCTATTTATGGCTGATTTTCAGCAATTACTTATTGTTAACTATTTAAGTAGTTTGAAGTCTTTTAAGTTACTTCTTCCCACTGCAAACAGACAAAAATTGACATCAGCAATAATCTGTGGATATAAACATAATCATTTACAGTGATTCTCAGCCTGTGGATCACAACCCTCACAGACTTCTAGGGGTCACACATCAGATATCCTGCACATCAGATATTCATAACAGTGACACAATTAAAGTTATGAAGTAGCAACAGAATAATTTTATTGTCAGGGGTCACTAAAACATGAGGAACTGCATAAAGGGGTCGAAGCATTCAGAAGGTTGAGAACCACTACTCTAGAAGGTCATGTGACCTGGCCCCTTTGCTTAATATCTCATAATGGAGATTCAAAATTTGTTTCAAAGGCAGCAAATCACATTAAAAACAGCAACACTAATGGTTAAAGAAAGAAACACTGCTCCACAATTTACAGAAAAAGACAAACATAGCAAGGAGTACAGCACATCTTCAGAAAAGAGTTATATAATGTAGAGAAATGTGTTGTAAAATAAGGAAAAGGAGGGAAGATAGGGCAGCTGAAGGAAGCCTTCAAGAGTCCTGTGAGAGAACACTTAGTATGAAGTCACTCAACTCTAGCCTTGCTCACAGCCTCCTATGTGGAAGCTCACACCAAAGGGACTCATTTGGAAGGGTGGCTGAACATGATAACATGTGTGACTGGTTGGAGAAGTCTAGGTCAGGGGCGGCTAAATAGCTGTGGAAACTCTCCTTGAACAGATGACCGATGAAGTCATCTGACTCCAAAACAATGACCTCAGAGGACAGAGCACCCCACGATGGGCAAAGTTACTTACTGGAAGGAGGGTGTGGACAAAGGGCCATTCAAACTTGGATTCCAGAGTTTGAAAATAAGAAGATTTAATTTTGAGAGATGGCAAGGGCTATAGGGATACAAAGGAAATTAAACAAAAGGCAGAAACGACTGCATTGATGATTTAAAAAAAAATGAGTCTGGTTTTCAAAACTCCTCTTGAATGTTCCCTCACTGGAGCCAGCAGAGGCACACTCTGAAGGCATAAGGCCACTGCTGACCATCAGAGCCTGCAGCGCTCAGCATCACACAAGGAAACCTGTGTGAGGACTCACAATGCTTTGAACCTCAGTATGCTTGTGAGCCTTACAGCTCCAGTTCTAAATAAAGATATTTTCAATTCATGTTACATTTTTCTCATTACACTAACAGTTGTAGTCACTCTGTGTCTCCAGCTGCCTTTTATTATAAGATGTACCTCATAATAGCCTTGGCTGCTGGAAAACTATTCACATTACCACCACAGACCTGCTTCCCTCTACTTCCTCCATTTCGGTCTCCATTTTGTATTTCACACATCTGCTGTCTAATTATTTACAATACAGATGGTATTTAACCCAACATTTTTATATGTATGTAGTTCCAATATGTTATCCCTTAATTTGTGACAAATCACATTCATTGATTAAAATTAGGTACATTGTTCACTTTTTAAAAATTGTAAATTAAATTACCTAAGTTTTTTTATTATGGCAGAAAATTATAAATAAAAATCATATAGAATTTTGCAAAATAAGCACAATCTTATCTCTGTGGCTCCTTGAGAGTCTCACAATGTTTTTACCTCATAATTTTCAACCAGGATTTTCAACTTCCACCATATTCCCTTACACTGATTTTCATGAATTAAATCAAGAAATTTTGGAAATGAGAGGAAAAAAAAAGATGTGTCACTGAGTTAGAGATGGACTAAAATTTTCTTCCTTTAAAGTTTCTCTTTCCTTTGAAAATCTTTCTCCCCGCTTCCCTCCCCCTTTTCCTTCTCATTTTTCACTCTACTCCAAATCCCTTAAGAGCAACCTTCCCAGAGACCTGTTCTCAGCCAATTGTTCAACTCTTAAAGCCTTTGTGTGTGATTCAGTGCACCAACAGCTACTTGATGAGTCTTGTCCATCTTCTTTTTTTAAACATATTTTTCTTAAAATAGATTTTTTAAACATATTTTATTAAAAATGGATTCTTTTGCCGGGCAGTGGTGGTGCACACCTGTAATCCCAGCACTTGGGAGGCAGAGGCAGGTGGATCTCTGTGAGTTCGAGGCCAGCCTGGTCTACAGAGCTAGTCCAGGACAGGCTCCAAAGCTACAGAGAAACCCTGTCTCAAAAAACCAAAAAAAAAAAAAAAAGATTCTTTCACCAGGAAGTGGTGGTGCATGTCTTTAATCCTAGTACTCGGGAGGCAGAAGCAGGTGGATCTTTCAGTTTGAGGCCAGCCTGGTCTACAGAATGAGATCCAGAACAGCCAGGGCTATACAGAGAAACCCTGTCTCAAAAACAAAACAAAACAAAATATTATTTTTACCTCACCAGGAAATGCATGCCTCCTGTTTCCAGTCATCTCTCTCAGTACCTTCTCCTCTACTTCCCCCACCTGATTCCTTCCTTACCTGCCACCAGTTTGCCTACAAAATTTATTATATTTCCCCTTCCTAGCGAGATCCAAGGGTCCCCCCTTGAGCCCTCCTTGTTACCTAGCCTCTCTGGCTCTGTGAATTATAGCATGGTTACTTTTTATTTTAGAGCTAATACCCACCTAGTCCAAGGGAAACTCTCAGGAATCTACAAGGATGACCCCAGCTAAGACTCCTAACAATAGTGGATACATAGCCTGAACTGGCCTTCTCTTGTGACCAGGCAAGACTTCAAGTGGAGGGAATGGGACACCAACCCAGCCACATAACCTTTGACCTACAGCCTATCGTGCTTATGGGATGTGCCAGGATTGGTGCCTAGCCCAATTGACATCAGAGAGGTTTCATCCATCAACCGATGGAATCAGACAGAGAGATCCACAGCCAAACATTAAGCAGAGCTCTGGGAATCTTGTGGAAGAGGGGGAAGAAGGATTGTAGGAGTCAGAGGGGTCAAGGACAACACACACACACACACACACACACACACACACACACACACACACACACACGAAAAAAGAAAAAAGCCAAACACAGAATCAAGTAACTTGGGCTCACAGGGGCTCACAGAGACTGAACCATCAACCAGGGAGCCTGCATGGGACTGACCTAGGCCCTCTGCATATGTGTTACAGTTGTGTAGCTTGTTCTTATTGGACTTCTAAGAGTGGGAGCAGGGGCTGTCTCTGACTCTTTTGCTGGTTTTTGGAACCCTGCTCTTCATACTGAGTTGTCTGTTCAGCCCCAACATGAGGGGAGATGCTTAGTCTTACTGCAACTTGATATGGCATATTTTTTATATCCATGGGAAGCCCACCCTTTTTTTTAAATTAAAATGGAGAAGTGGGAGGTAGAAGAGAGGGTCAGGGAGGAGAGGAGGGAGGGGAAACTGCAGTTGGGATGAAAAGAAAAGAAAGAAAGAAAGAAAGAAAGAAAGAAAGAAAGAAAGAAAGAAAGAAAGAAAGAAAGAAAGAAAAGAGAGAGAGAGAGTGAGGGAGAGAGAGAAAAGCTTAAACAAAACAAAAAGATACTTTTCTCACAAAATATACCCTGATTACAACTTCCCTCTCCCTATTTCCTTCACCCATCCACCCCAACTCCCATCTGGATCTACTCCCTTCCTGTCTCTCATTAAAAAGACAGGCTTCAAAGAGATAATAATAATAATAATAATAATAATAATAATAATAATAATAATAATAAAAACTAACATCAGAACTGGACAAAACCAACCAAAGGAAAAGAGGCCAAGAGAGGGCACAAGAATCAGGAATCTAAAACAAATAAACAAATAAACAAACCAAAAAAAAAAACCTAAAGAACAAAACAACAACCAAAAAACTCAACTAAAGTGGTAGACATAACATACAAGCAGAGGATCTGGTGCAGACATGTGCAGGCCCTGTGCATGCTGCTGCAGACTCTGAGTTCATATGAGCTTTGCTTATGTTGATGTAGAGCACCTTGTTCTCTTGGTGTCCTCCATCCTCTCTGGCTCTTCCACCCTTTTGGCTTCCTCTTCCTCAGAGTTCCCTTAGCCCTGAGAGGAGGAATTGGATGGAGCCATCATTTGGGGATAATTGTTCTGAAGTCTCTTACTCTCTGCATAGTGTCTAGCTGTACTCTCTAAACAGTCCTGATATAGCTCCAGCTGGCCTGAGGACAGCACCCCACAGCCTCATTAGCTCTCTCTCCCATTGTCTTTCTCAATAAAAGCTGTCACAATTCCACCAGCTACCTAAATGAGAAACCAAAGAATAATCATAAATGACCTGCTTCCTCACCTCCTCATTTTGAGTAGATTCTTTGATTCTGTTTCTAAAATATCTCCCAGATGCAGCTCTTTTGCCAGCTGAAATGGTATTGACTTTTCCTTTCCTGCTTCAGTCTCATTAAAAGTTCTTCCCAAGAATTTTTGCCAAAGTGACTTCTCTCACATGTAAATCTCTGCGTACACTTTACTTCCCTAAAACCAGTCAGTGTCTTTTGCAGTGAAAGTTCCATTGATACGTTTTGGTTGTTCAACTTTGGTCAGTGGAGATTGCTGTGCATGTAAAATGTCAATGCGCTTGGCACATTCACAAAGGCCAACCACAGGCATCCTTTTCACTCATGCTGGAAGGCCTCTAGAGAGTGTGGCTGCTCCCTCAGCTGAGAATCAGTTCCCTAAAACACTTTCAGAACAATTTTCAATGTCTTCAGCTTTACATACACATCCATTTATGATACATTTTCCATCGCTCCGTCTTTCCCATCAACCCTTTGTATTCCATCTACTGAATACCAGCTTAGTAGGGGTTCCCCAAACAAAGCAGACTTTGAAGAACTTCACCTCTGCCTGTGTTGTTGCTGGGTTGGCCTACTTTTTTCATTACTCAACACTACCTTTGTGAGTAGTTTTTCATTAAGAAAAAGCAATTTCTGAGTTCTTCTTGCCTGTGCTCCTTTTCAAACCCCAATCTGTTTTACACAGAATGGCCATAATTCACCTGCACGTAACCCGCGCCACATGTTTATTCAATATAGTGATATGTTTTATAGTTTTGTCAAGTAAATGATAGAAATGGTATGGAAAACTTAAAGTCACTTTCTGTAGCATCAGGTGGCAACTCATTTTATACTCCAAAGCAAAAGTACCAATACGTGGCAGAAAATTCAGATGAAAACATGTAGTTCCAACTGTTTCTTGGTCTACAGCGTGTACATCAGTCTGTCATTGTGGCTCTGTGTTTTTGCAATGTGACTTTTAAGTTACACTATATTTTATGTATGTATTTATATGCTATTTTTCAAATCATGAATCAAATTACTTGAAATCAAATAAAATGAATATTCTCAGAGGCCACCCCAATTTATTCCATTCCTTGACCATGAATGGATCATGAATGGATCATGAATCTTCTCATACTTGTGTGAACTCTAAATAAAATCACTTGAAAAGATAATTTTATATCGTATGCAATCCAATGAACCAAAGAGACAAAGTATTTATGAGAATTTTACTTCACCTGTTATCAAGTACATTGACACTGTGAGACAGAAATTGTGAAAACTGATAGGATTTACTGTTATTTCCATTGTTTTTATTTCCTATGAGCTCATCTGTCTCCCACAGGTTCAGCAGCTCAGTATGTCACCTACAAAGTACTTCACGAATCTTAAATAACTACTTTGTCTTTTCAAATAAACTTTATTCAGTCTTTTGTGTCATATTTATTGCAGTTTTTTTCCAGGTTGAATGTACTTTAAGGATATGTACTGAATGTCTCATGATGCACATAAAGATGTATTATGGAATGTATTCCTTTAGTCTTTATTTGATGTAGATTTCTTTTCATTTCCATGTCAGAAGTATTAAACTACTCAATAATTCTTATGTCAATAAACTTAGAGATTTTAAAAACTATAATATTCTGTCCATTTTGAAACTGTTTTGTTACAATACTTAAAAAAGAAATGTGCTCTCAAATGATGAATGACAAATGATAAACTCAAGCTAGTTTTGATAATACGTTAAATTCTAACCAGCTACATAGATTAATTCTAACTATCCTTTTCCCCATGACAAGTAGCATTTCATTTTTTTTTTAAATATTTGATTGCTGTGTCATCCAGGCGACATGCAGGGTCTGCTTTCCCAAGTGCCACAGTTGTTGAGAGGCAGGGCCTCTGTGAAGCCCTATCCTCTGCTTTTGATGGCAGCAGGAGTCACAGACCTCATCACAGACAGGCTGTAGTAGGGTTGATACAGTGCCAGGTGGCAACATCAAGGCCCCAGATGGCACCACAGGCCACCTAGATCTGTATGGCCCAGCAGAGGCTCAGTCCTTGGGCACTAAGATGGCCCTAGGTGGCAGCCCAGACCTCTGACATCCAGGTGGCCCTTGGTGACAATACAGACTATGGAAATCCATACAGATCCCAGCTGTGGGTGGACTATGGACCCAAACATGGTCCTTGGCAGCAGCCCGGGCTGGATGTCACCTTAGCCTCTGCTGGCAGCACAGGTCACTCAGGCAGGCATGGACTCAGCAGCAGCATAGCCCTCAAACACTCATCTGGCCCAAGGTGATGGCTCAGACATGAATCATCCACATGGCCTTTAATGGTAACAAGGACCTTGGACAACTAAGACCCTGGTTGTGGCAGAGCCACGGACCCAAACATGGCCCTCAGACACAGTGTGGGTCTGGAAGACACCATGGCCCCAGGTGGCAGCTCAGGTCTATGTGGCCCAAGCAGCAGCTCAACACTCAAAGACCAATATAGCCTTGTGTGTCAGTGTGTCAGCCTAGACTGTGGCCTTTGCACAACCCTCAGTGGCAAAAGGAGCCATGGATGTCATTTCAGGGCCTGGCCACAGCAGGGCCGTGGAACCAGATATGTCCCCCAAATGTGGACCTGGACGTCACCATGGTCCTGGGTGGCAGCATAGGCCTCCTGAATCAGCATGGCCCCACGGTCCCAGGGGGCAATGCAGGCCTCTTAGGTTGGCATGGATCCTGTGGGGGCACATCCCTCAGACACTGACTTGGTCACAAATGGTGGCTCAGACTCTGGGCATCCTTAAGGCTGTCAGTGGTAACAGGAGCCACAAACATCAACAGTCTCCCACAGCTGCATCAGGACCACAGATAAAGACTTGGCTCTTGGCAACAGCCCAGGTCCAGACATTATCATGACCCTAGGTGGCAAGCAAGCCATCTACTTCAAGCATGTCCCTCACCACACTCACTAATTCAGATCTGCCTCTCTCCCCAGCACATGTATCATTCTGCCCCCTCTCTCCCATTTCTCTACCCTGTACTTACTCATCATAATAGTGGTTGACTGCCTGGCACTTTTGGTGCCAGACAGGCTCATGGTTAAATCTGCTCCCACAAGGCCAAGGAGCCTTGGGGGAAACTGTGTCGATCATCTGAGCACTGCTGACCACCCCCTTTTGTTCCTTGCCACCCCCTGCCACCCATGGCAGGCCGGGAAGTTGGGCCTGCCCCTTACCAGCTGCAGCATAGCAGAGAGTGGTCACCTCTGCACCTTGCCAGGGGTGCACACAAAAGCTGACACTGTTGGTAGGGTCACAGGTGAGCAAGTCCTGTGAATGTGAGGAGAGGAGAGTGGCACCGGTCCCCTCCCTCGTTTGCCATGTGGTGTCATGGGTGAGGGAAATATGCCCTCCCTCCACCCATTGCCAGCTGAGGCACGTGGGAGAGCCAGCCTCAGGGACATGAAAATGGAAAAGCTGCCCCTATCCCTCACCAACTGTAGAAACAGGGAGAGCGGGTTCTGTACCTTGCTAGGCATAACAGTAGCGCTAGTTCTGGCAGTGTGAGTGTGGGCAAGCTGACCCGAGGGCAGGAGAAATGGTTCTGCTGCTCCTTGCTGCCTGCTGCATTGGGTGAGCTAGCAGAGGCAGTGCTAGAGACCTCGCCCTGGTGGTAATGGTGAGGGAAAGCTAGTGGGCTGACCAGCCCAGCTACCACCCAAGCCCAAAACCAGGGCAATGAGTTAGCCCACACCAACATCCATCTCATCTATGAACTGCTGATGTATGTGAAGGAGCCGGATCTGCAGATCCAAAGCTACAGGATCTCCATGACACATCCTTCAACAACGGGGTATCCAAGAAGAGTCCCAGTGAGGCCCATTATAGATATGGTAGCAAAAGCCAGAGGCTTCAAACTAGATCAACAATTCAATGATCCAGTGCAGTGAACACTTACAGTGAAGATGTATGGACTAAGATGTATACTGTGTGACTCACTATATCATGCCACAGCCTCCACAGATTTTTTCTTCTTGTTGTTTGTTTTTGTTTTGTTTTGTTGTTTTTGTGGCTGTACTTTTAAATTTTTTGTTTGAGGGGTAGGTCACAAGGGCAGAGGGCAGAGGTGAGGGGACAGGAGATGAGGGGGATCAGGATGCATGATGTGAAATCCACAAAGAAAAAAATAGAATGTTCAAAAAAATTGTAGAGCCAGTTTCTCGCCTTAATTCATTATTTTCTTTCATATTTTTCACACAATAAGCTTGAGCCTGACTTTGTCATATTTCATATTTGAAAAAGTACATGATGACTGAATTTAGCTATTAACTTAAAAATTACCTTTTTCAAGTATTAATTTCCCAGTGGGAGGATAAATTGTTACTATGATTGGTTTTATTTCATGTATCTCACTCTAATCTTTCTGTTTTGCTCCATTAATTTCTAAAAGTTAATTGTATGACACTATTGCCATGAACAAAATTAATTTCTTCCATTGTGCATTCTGTACACTAGGACTAATAGAAACAGTAATGATGATATATGCATAAAATAGTACATGAATCAAGTATGAATACACCCTGAGTGCACTTTGCAATTATATAGTATTACATTTTTATCATTCATTCAACAAATGCAGTAATCTGGAAAAAATGCTAAGAAAATTTGTTTCTCTGTGAATATGTTTCCTTGCCTTTGTAACAAATCTGTAGAAAATAATACCAATAGCTATACTCATAAAAATGAAATAAAACATCATAATTTTTCATAAATGTAAAGTAGAATGTTAAGAAAATTTACAAGATGTAAACACTTAACCTGGATGTGGTAAGGGGGAGGGGAAGTTTGCTAGGAAAAGATAATGGACAGGCCTCTGAAACATGGGGGATGTCAACTGGGAATGTCTCAAGCTCCAAAGAGAATGGTTGAGATTACATTTTTAGCTGTTGACACTCAGATGATAACTAAATGCATAGGTATGGATAAAATCAGATGAGGGTATTGAGTATGAACATTAAGATAATATTGTCCCCTAGGGAACAGATGTACTAAAGCAGCTGGGAAAATAACTCACTGGCAAAGACAGATGTGTGGTGATATTGTGTTTCCCAATATATTGTGCACCCTAATAATCTTATCTGGGGTCAGAGAACAGAACAGCCACTAGATATAGAGGCCAGAAAATGGTGGCACACACGCCTTTAATCCTAGCATTCCAGAGGCAGAGATCTGCCTGGATCTCTGTGAGTTCAAAACCACACTGGAAACAGCTAGGCATAGTGACACACACCTTTAATCCCAGGAAGTGATGGCAGGAATCAAAAAAATATATAAGGCATGAGGCCAGGAACTAGAGGCTGGTTAAGCTTTTAGGCTTTTAGCAGCAGTTCAGCTGAGATCCATTTGGATGAGGACTCAGAGGCTTCCAGTTTGAGGAAACAGGATCAGCTAAGGAATTGGCGAGGTGAGTTTAGCTGTGGTTTGTTGCTCTGTTTCTCTGATCTTTCAGCATTCACCTCAATACCTGGCTCCAGGTTTGTTTTTATAAATAAGACCTTCTAACTGTGGTGGTATTGTGTTCCCCAAAATATTGTGCACCCTAATAAACTTATCTGGAGTCAGAGACAGAACAGACACAATATTAAACATAGAGGACAGGCAGTGGTAGCACACTCCTTTAATCCTAGCATTCCAGAGGCAGAAATCCATCTGTTCAAGGAAACAGCCAGGCATGGTGACTCATGCCTTTAATCCCAGGAAGTGATGTCAGAAAGCAGAAAGGTATATAAGGCACGAAATCCAGAAACTAGAAGCATTTGGCTGGTTTAGCATTCAGGCTTTGGAGCAGCACAGTTCAGCTGAGATTCATTCTGGATTAGGACTCAGAGGCTTCCAGTTTGAGGAAACAGGATCAGCTGAGGAACTGGCAAGGTGAGGTAGCTGTGGCCTGTTCTGCTTCTCTGATCTTCCAGCATTCACCCCAATAACTGGCCTCAGGTTTGATTTTATTAATAAGACTCTTTAAGATTCCTGCTACATTCTAACAATTCGTGCTGCATAGAGGAAAAGTTCCTTTGGAATGGAGTAGTTCTTTTGATTTAAAGAGAAAGTCAGCTGACTGCCATGCCCCATTTTCTGCAGATAGTCTGTGGCTCAGGGCATACATTGGCACTGTTAGTTTATTTTTTTTCTCCAAAAACTTTTAATGGTTTTTCATCATGTCTTCTGAAATCTTTATAATTTCAAAGTAAAATGGGTCCCCTTGGTAGATTAGCATTTCGTAAGTGTGATAGTTTCAATCATTGCTTTGTCCAGATTTTTTTCTTTTGTATTTTCTTATTGAACCTTGGCTAGGTAGTGTTTTCTCAACTTGACATAAGCTAGAATCACTTGGGAAGAAAGAATCTCAATTGAGACAGTGCCTCCATGAGCAGGACTGTAGGCAAGTCTATAGGAAATTTTCTTATTAATGATTGATATGGGAGGGCTCAGCCTTTGGTGAGTGGTACCACCTCTGGGGAAAAAAATGTCCTTGCTAGTATAAGAAAGCAGGTTGAGCAAGCCATGAGGAGCAAGGCAATAAGAAGCCCTCCTCCATGGCCTCTGCATCAGCTCCAGGCTCCAGCTTCCTGCCCAGCTTGAGTTCTTGTTCTGACTTCCTTTAAAGATGGAATATAATGAGCAAGTGTAAGCGAGATAAATCCCTTCCTCCCCAACTTGCTTTTGGTCATGGTATTATATCACAGTAATAAAAACCCTAATTAAAATAGACCCCAAATCCATAATACCAGCTTTGGGAAAGAATGATGTTTATAATTTATAAAATTGAATCTTTTTTAAATTGGGAACAAATTATGGTAAACATAGCTGGGATTTATCAAATTGTGTAGTGAGCTTAGGGTTGTCCCCCCCCCCCCCCCCCCCCCCCCCGCCATCACTCATTTGCTCTCTTTGCTTCATTTTCTTCATTTAAGCTAAATTCAGTAACTTTTTTTATATTTTTAATAAATTAGCAATAAAGATATGCCACTATCGCCCCCCACCAGATGTAGATTATTTTGCTTTTGGTCATCTATCATCTGAGACACCTCTAGGTCATGAAGGTAAAGAAATCTACTTGCTCTGAAGAAACCTGTGTACCCAGAACACAGAGCAAGATTTAAAGCTTTGATATAGTGTGGATGAACTGTCCTTGTAGCATCTCTAACATTCAGGTAAGAACTGGTATTTCTGTGGGTGTAAACTATTAGTATTTCTATTTAATGGAAATCAGCATGAGTTTCTGGATTGCTTATATGAACCTGTACAACTTATACAGGTTAAAATTAAGAAGAACTCAAGAAAACTTACAAATATTCTCAGTTATATAGCCAAATTAAAGATACAGAGCTGCTCAGATAATAATCAAATTATAACAGTGAAGTTGTGAAGCAGATACTGGAAATAAAACACTGATAATGCTCAGGCTAAATTCATACTTGATACACATCGAGGCCTGTTTTATTATCAGTTTATTCAACCATGGAATTTTCATTTCCTTATCAATCACTAGCTGGAGTTTCCTAAGGCCTAGACTGTCTTCATGGATGTCATCATGCCTCTGACGGCAGTTCACAGATAGATTTTTATTTGTAAGCCAGTGCAGACATAATGGAAAGTGCTCATTGCATCTTCTATTAAATGATAAACAACAACTACCAAAAGACCTTAGTTTTCACTATTGGAAACCAGAAGGATCTAGTATGTTCAAAGGAATTCAACAAACTGAGAATGACTGACAGAAGCGTGCATTTAATTCCTTGCTTTGCAGAGATACATGACAAAAGTTGTGTGCATGGCTTGTCCTTTGGGAAGGCCCGAACTATTTATTTTTAAGTAAGAAATAACAATGGAACCAAAAAAAAAAGTCACAATTAAGAAAAAAAAAATCTTGAGGCACAAAGGGACCTGTGTTTCCTGGACTAAGACATATGCAAGTAATACAAAGTATTCCAAATACAGTATGAAAGGAACAGTCAACAGGCCCTGGAACAATGTTCTGTCTCTCAGAAATGGGATGTTTAACAGTTCTGTGTTCACAAGTGGCATTGATGAAATAATCTTTATTTTTATTTATTTATAGAAATAATTTTAGCACCATCATTAAAAGAAAAATAATACTATTTTCAGCCCTATCTCCAGTCTCGGATTAACAACAGAAGCGCAGCACCTTTCAATATCTAAAGTATAAACAAGAACAGGAAGTCTATCCCAGCTTCTAGAGATGAGGTAGCTCATGCTAAGAAATGTTGGGTCATATTTTCTTATGAGTGTTCTGATTCTAATCCTCACATTTGATTGAGTGATCATTACAACTCTGGGCTTCTAGAGCTTTCCTTTACGACGGGCTTCAGAAAAATGGGTTTGTACCTGTAGGGAGTCTCAACTTTGGTTACTGAGTGTGTTTAGAAAGTTATGTGGGTATTTAGGTTTTTTGTTATTGTTATTGCATTCAATATCTTCTTACATAAAAAAAACACAAATATAACTTCTACCTTATTGAAAGGTTACAACATGGGGGACCTCAATTTGGGGGATGTGGGGATGTGGGGTGGCTTGGGAAAGAGGGTTGAGAGGTGGGAGGAGAGAGAAGGGGGGAATCTGTGGAATGAGTAGAAAATTTCTTAATAAAGAAAAATGAAAAAAATTATTGAGAAAAGTAAATTGGAAAATTGAAGCAATTTTATGGTTTTTTTTTTCTTCCTGAAATTCAATGAATTCTATGGAGTTCTATGTGTTGTTTAAAGATTTCAATTAAGAATGTGGAAAGGTGATATATTATTCTCTCTTTAAAGAATTTCTATAATTGTAGTACAATATCAAGACATGCATAAGAGCTTCAGCCACAAAGTAAAATATTTTGCATTCATTGTTTATGGATGATCTGGGACTAAGAGGACACAGAAGGGCACTGCTCTCTACTTTCCAGACTGAAGCCAAGCAAAATCAACATGTGCTGAGGTTTGACTCACCCCGCTCTGTAAGCTACCTGCTAGGAAGAAGAGTTTCCTCATAAATATTAAGCAACTTATTTATTCATTACAGTGGAATGGATTGATGAAAACGTATTTATTTTTTAATCAGTTTACTATTTGGTAAAGGTGGTCATTGTCATTGGTCATCTTAATCTAAACTGCCATATTGAAAAATATTTTAAGTCAATTAAACTTGAGGATTGTAAGTAAAATAAATATTCTGAAGGATCAGGAGGCCAGGCACTTCAGACTGTATTTACAAAGCTGATACAGGACCAGCCATTGCTTCAAGAGTCTCAGGATCAACCTCAAACAGGCAAAGTTCTTGTGAATGGTGGTGGTCATTGGTAGCAGTGTGCATTGCCGTGGTGGTGGTCATCAGTGGCAGTGCTCATTGTCGATGCTTCTGGGCTTCTGTTACATGAAGCAAACTGGCCCAATTTCAATACCAAATTCCTGGTCTGTGCTGCCAATATCCACAGGAGCAAGATCTATGATGGGCAAGCGGGCCACGTTCTGTGTTCTGTATTCAAAGATAGTCTTGCCTACATTTCCATTTCGCTTCTGGAATTCAATAGGGAAATAGATGAATAGTATACACACTTTTTCTAAGAATTTTACACAGCAGCACCCTCCCAAGGCAGCTTTTTTGTATTATAAAAGCAGTGGACTATACAGCTCAGGGAAGTGTGGCACCAGTGTGCATGGCAGAAAGGAGACAGGCAAATCAGCAGTTCTCTATTGTGGACTCACAGAAGTTTATGACTGAAAGTGAGATTCAGTAACTTTACTTGCTGAGAAAAGAAAGGAGGCTACAGAAGAGTGTGGTTCAAAAGGCACTTACAGAACAGGTATCTTGAAGAACGGTGTATCTGAATCTAATGTTTCCCTCTCCTTTGATTTCTAAGTCGTTTGATCCTTTGAGCACCACAGCTTTCTTGAGGTTTTTCGCTTGATCATCCATGTACCCCACAGTGTTCCTACAGATGTAAGTTATGTTCTGGGAGGCTTCTTTGGATAAAAGGCGCAGGAAGGTCATCTGAGTAATAGCTGTATTAGGTGACTGGTAATCTCCATATGTGAACTAGAGAAACAGAGGAGGCTATGTGACATGACATACTTAGGGATCAATAATGCCACCTGAAGAGATGGCAGATTAATGACAGGTAGACAGTAGAGGACTGACTAAAGATAAATCAAGTGAAAAATATTACTTAGTTTTTATACAATAAGATATTGTACCTATACAAAGGAAAATATTTTCAAATATCTATCCTTAGTCACAAGTACCTGTGTCCTTATGACCTCAAAGAAGAGGTGAACAAAAAAATTATTTTAATTTCTCAGAGAAAAATTAAATATTTTAAAATCTGCTTTAATTTTATATATATTTCATATATTATACTTAATAAATACAATTCAGTTTTTTACTAATTAGATTAAAATAGGAATTAAGTATAAGTATAAATCTATTTTACTAAACAGTTACATACATATCAGAAATGTTATTTTGTATAACACAAGTGCCCAAAACTCATTTCCAATGAGCTCTTTCTCTTCATCTTCGAGTTCTGCTTTCAAGGGCAGCATTGTGGTTTCTGACAGATTATTTTGGTTCAACTACATTTCATCTGTTTGTATTTAAATTTTCATTTTCACTAAATGATAGTAGAGTCTAGCTTATCATATACTGAATTATAACACTTTCATAAAGTGTTAATTGGGGCAAAGTTGGAATCAGAGGAAGTAATCTGGGATGAAAATCTGACTTTGTAATATGAAACACCAATTTCTGATCAACTCTGAACACTAGACTGTGATAGAATCATAAAGTAGACTGGAACCCAGGAAAATTATAACGTAATTCACCTAATTAGAAAGACGAGTAAACTTTAAGTAACACCTCACAGATTTCAAGGGATTTCCTTTTTTTAAGAATATATCTAATACGTATCATCATTTTTCTTTCTAAACACTAACTAACCACTAACATTCACAGAGACAGTGAGATCAGTCTTACCACCTTTACTTTAGAGCAGCTATAAGGTTTTAAAATGTGCAGTAATTTTATAAGTTCCAACTATGACCCAGGTCTCCTGGAACTGAGACAAGACCAACCCCTCCCACTGTACTCCAGAGTCAGTGACATGTATTAAAGGAACCAATATTAATGATTACTTATTTCATTCTACTAAAAAGAAAAATTAAAATTATAAATTTATATTAATTAATCTTAATAAAACTTTTTAGAAAAATATTTTGCCTTTCTAGTGAGAACATACCATTTAAAAGTAAGCATAGTAAACTTAAAGCCAGTCAAAAATAGTTTTAATAATTGTGGAAGCATAAGAAATAATAAAAAGTAAGAACTATAATTCAGAGTGCACATTAAATCACCTGAGACCCTCTGTTCATGTCGAGACCATACCATACAGGCTTATTGTCTGGAGACTTGCTGGCCCACCAGGTTTTAAGTGGAACGCTGGCTGGGTTTGCTGAAATACATGTCTCTCCTGTTTCCATATTACAGTAAACTTTGATTGCATCTTCCGCTGACCCCTGGTTAGGGTCAATCCAATATTCACCTATTTTTTAAGATAGAAATATTTGCTAAATGAAGGTTATCTCAAATATGATTGAATTTCTAAAATAATCAATAGAGATTTGATCCTTTATTCAAAATGGAATTGTTAAGGGAATGGGGAGAAGACTCAGCAGGTAAGGTTTTGCTGTGAAAGCATGAGGACTTGAGCTGGGACCCCCAAAATCTGTACAAACTAGGTAGATATGGTGGCCCACTTGCAGTCCCAGCATATGCAGAGACAGAAACAGAATCCCAGGGTAAGTCAACCAGCTATACTATCTAAAACAATGAGCTGTGCACTCAGCTAAAAAGTGAGACTTCACATGTAAGATGTACAATAATTGAGGAAGATATCTAATATCAACTTTCTCCACGTGTTCACATGCACTCACACACATGTGAACACACAAATACATGTGCATGCAACCACTCAGATATACATATAGGGAAGAATGTAACTGTTAAGCACAGGGAGCCTTCCCCAGTTCAAAAGCACTTTTCCAAATTGTGTATTTGAGACTCAAAACATCCAAGTAATTCTAAAACAAAATATACCAAGACAATGCTCGATGTTTGATATATAGTCACATAAATATACAAACAAACATATTTACTCATATGTATTTAGGTGGGTCCATACATATGTGTATGCTATTATATGCAAATTATACAAATTAAATTTTGAATAAAATAAGAAGGGAGATGTCAACTATACAGTTAATAAGAAAAGTGTATATTCTTTTTAGAGAGAACATTTCTAATTGTCCCTGTTGATGTCATTTCAAAATCAACTGAAGTTCTGGTATTTTATAGCTCATTCTTACATAGTTAAATACCCCTTTTCTGGGTCTAGTTAGATTATTTAAAATTATTGGAGAAGGCAAACTTGGGGCACCACCATACTAAGGTAGAAACACTACTTCATTCCAAACTGCCTTTAAAGCTCACTCTACATGATCCTGTCAGGAAGGACTGCAAAAGAGTGATTGGCAGGACATTAAACTGCAACAAAGACATTCCTTATACAAATAATTTAGGGAAACATACTTTACTGGGCTCTCCATGGTTCACCTAATTACAATTCTGAATAATCATGTAGGTAAGAAAGCATCTTTAATCATGCATGAGCAAGTATTTTCTGAATGTACATATGTATGTGTTGGGACCACTTCCTCAAAATTAGGTTTTTGATAGGATATGATCTCTATTGTATATGTTACTTATTAGGGTCCTGGAGAAGTACCACAAAAGACCATCATCCATGTATGTAATCAGCAAGAGTGTTTGTTACAATTATGCTGGGGCTGTTAATCCCACGTAAAGGCAAAATAGTGACAACCCCCAGAGAAGCTCACTGGCTTCTTTGAAGCATAGCTAAGGGGAATTGCTAGGACAGTGAGGTCATTTCAGATATGATTGGTTTAAGCAAGTGGCAATCATATTAGCATGTTCTAATTGGCTAGGGCTAGTCAGGGGCTGGCTAAGGCTACAGTTTTCCCAATTTGGGGCAGGCATGGACAAGTTCCAGATGTCCTTATTTGATTATTACCTTGAGCTTATTGACTATGGAGGCTGATTGGCCTAGTATGTGCTATTTGTGGGGGCTGTCTCAGGCCTGGTATTGCACATACCAGGCCTCCTCATCCTTGCCATCAGAGGTTTTGAAAATTGATTGTCCTTTGTTCATGGCGCTTCCTCAGAACCTGCCTGCTCAGTACTAAGAAGCAGGGACCAATGTCTAGTTCTTAACTGAATTATTAGGGCAGGCCTTCAAGATATTTGCCTAGCCTTCTCATTACCTATCATCTTTACTCTATAGTTTTTCATGTAATTGTCTATACCACAAAACTATAATCTCTGTGGCATGTTGAAAGTTTTCTTTGTGTCTATCATTAATTATAAAGTTAAAAAATATTTTGGGCTGCAGTTGAGAATAACTCACCCCAAACAACATGCTTCGCTCACACAGGCTCCTATCTACTCACCACTCTGCTTGGCGGAATGGCAAAGCTTTAAGTCATCACAAGTCCGGGCTGGATGCTTCTTGGAACCATCAGGGCTACGCATGGTTTCAATCTGGCTGCTGAGAGACTTCAGGGTAGCATGGACCCCAGGATCCGTTTTGTTTGTGTCATCAGGAGCCGCCTGGTCTTCAGTAAACTCTGGAAGTGGATCTGGCATGTTTTCATCATAGTGGCCCATGATATCACCAAGTGCAGCAGTAAGATGGCCAGGTGGACCTGGAGGACCAGGGGGCCCAGGTTCACCAGGAGGACCCTAATACAGAAAAATTGGGGAGACATTTGAAAGTGTTTTGTTTTTGTTTTACTAAAATGCTGCTATGCAGTACACTGACAGTTACAACTTGGCACACCAGTTCCTCATTACTGAAGAAGTGTGACTCACGCTTTTTAAACAGGCAGGGCTGGCCTGTCCAGCAATAGCATTGCAAGAATGGGGAGTGATGTAGAGCTGTTTTTCAGGCAAATATCTACAAGTCAGGCTCTGAGATAAACAAAGCTTAAAGCCAAACTCTTCACTTTGATATCTTCTTTGAAGATACCATGTATCTCATGTGAAGAACATTCAGAGTTACATTCTTTTCAAACAGTTTTGGACAAAATACAACTGGAATTCTTCAAAAGCAGCTACATGCAGAGGGCAAAAGGGCTGCCAGGGAGTGGGATCTGGTTCTCTAAGTCTGCATGGAAATACCAGGGAAATAACCACAAGACCCCCAATGTGGAACTTCTTAGCTCCTCCAAATCAAAAAGAAAGGCAGAAAGTCAGAAAGTCTTTTTGTATGTATGTGAATTATGGTGAATGTAAAAATTCTCTGTACTGAACAAAATCAAAGAAAAGTTCCCATTAGCCTTTTCATAGCTGTAAGCATGTGTCCTGATTTTTTGTTTTCAGGAAGAACTTAAGGAATGTGAGGTCTCAAATAAGCCCAAAAAAAGTGGCAAAGATTATGAGTTGAGTATTTTCCATTCATTCCTCTACATTTTCAGAGGAAGAACTGAGTCCTGAAAGAGCCCCGTAACTAAAGAGAGGTGGAGTCCACATCTCAGGTAGAGAGCACGGCCTTGGGTGTCAGAGCCTAATTTACCAGTACTACCTCTGCCATTCACCAGGCAGTGTCTTAACCTCTATGCAAATGCTTTCTGATTCTTAAAAGACAAATGATAGGGATTCAGTCAGACGACAGATAGATGGATAGGCAGATGACTGATTTCCTGGGATGTCATCATGATTCCATACATCGTATTTTACTAATCTGAGAACAGCCTCATCTCACCAAGACCACTGGGCCATAAAAAAGTAAATCAAGAGCCCCGCAAGTCAAAGATAAATTGTATAGCTGTCTTTTCATGGAGAAAGAAGTAGGGAACTTTCTTGACTATGACAAAAATAAACCTACATACCTACATAAAAAGTAATAAATATTTGCATTAATGGCCCTGTCACTGGGGGAATAAAGACTAAAATGGTAAGGTCCAATAAATAAGATGAGAGAAACACCAGATCAAAGCTTCAATTCAAACAGCACACATGTGTAGATGAATGATGCATGTCTGAGGACAGAGAAGCTATAGACTAACTAACCTGGTTTATTAATTGATATTACCTTATACTAAATAACCTTAGATTTGTAATTTGAAACTTACAGTTGAAAGCTTGAATGCCATTTTCAGTAAAGAAAACGTTCAAACTTACAAACTCATCTTGTTCCAAGCTCATGCTACCTTGATTTCCCCACCATAATGGACTGTACCATGAACTACAAGGTAAAATAAACCCTTTCATAATTTGATTTTTTTTCAGAGTATTTAACAGCAACAGGAAAGCAAACTAAGACAAATGTAATTTCAAACAATACATTAGCTGCACAACTTTTATAAGAATGCAATCATAGCTTGATATTTGATCTCAGTGAAATATCAATTCAAGGACTTGGTATCTTGAGCTCTCATTTTGTATGCTCTGAATACTGTGTATTAAAAGACTTTAAATAATTACTTAAGTAGATAACCTTGTGTTGTGACTCCTAGGTTTATTTTAGGAGTCTCAAGACTTGTTGGCAAGGTTGCTCAGACACTATTGGGTAGACTCCATCTTGGCATCAGCATCTCCCATGCAAACACTTGTGAGCTTACCTCTGGCCCTGCTTCTCCTACACTTCCCCGCACACCAGGAGGTCCAATGGGTCCAAGTGGCCCAGGGTTTCCTTCTTTGCCTGAAGGACCTACTGGTCCTGGAGGACCCTGTCAGAACACAAAAACTGGATTTTAGAAGAAAGACTTTGCAATGTTTCTTTAATAATAAAAGAACTATTACAGAGATTGAATAATTACCATGATTGCTCAGATTCCAGTCTTAATAACTAATAAATGGACTTTCAACATTTTGTTACATTTGCAATTTCACTGAGTGGGAACTGTCCATCATTAATTCTGGTTAAAGTACCAACATAAGTTAAAGACACTAATAGGCTGTGGTGGTTTGAAAGAGAATGGCCACCAAGGAGAGTAACACCATTAAGAAGTATGGTCTTGTTGGAGGAAGTATGTCACTGTGGATGCAGGCTTTGAGGTCTCATATATGCTCAAGATATTGCTCATTGTCTCAGACCATGTCCTATGGTCTGAAAGATGTAGGACTCTCAGCTACTTCTCTAGCACCATGTCTGCCTACATGCTGCCATGTCCCACTATGATGATAATGGACTGAACCTCTGAAGTGTAAGAGAGCCACCAAAATTAAATGTTTTCCTTTATAAGAGTAGCCATGTTCCTGGTGTCTCTCCACAGCAATGGAAATCCTAACTAAAACACATGCTAATCACTGACTTTCATTGGTAGCAACTGTTTCATTAACTTGTTAATAAACTTGCTTGGAATTTCAATTACTTTAGAAGAAAATGATGTAAGCTGAGTGTTTGCTGTAGTTGAACCTCAGTACTTGCATCACAGAACCTCATCACATCATAGCACTCTTCTTAATATTTGTCTCAATTTATGTAAATTTATATAGTACTTGAATATAGCATTTTTTGTTTTGCTAATTCATCATTCTAATTTTTTTCTGTTTTCCTAAGTATCTGTGTGAATTGTCTTATGACACAAATGACTTATAAGAAATAGGTTTATATGCTTCCAAATTATCTTTGCATAAATGTCTTCTAGGCCTTTATCACAATTAAAGAACAAAATATGTCTATCTCCAATATCTATTCCACTACATGAGTAGGTCCAGTCAAGTCTAAGAATTCATGTTTAATGGAAATTTAACCCCCAATAAGAAACTGAATAGAAGAACATATAAAAATCTGGGTAAGAGATTTTTACAATGGACTCACAGTACAACACATAATATGCCATATTTCGAGTTATTTCTATTTTAAATCATTTGCTAAGTTTGTCCCATACATTTAATGTCAACCTCAACGAACATGAGCAATCAATATTTAACAGCAGGAATATTGTCCTCAAGAAACAATATTATGTCACTAAAGGCTGTATTATGCACACATGAAACTTAGGAGTTTCTGTTACTTACTCTTGGGCCAAAAGGACCAGGGATCCCAGCACTTCCTTGTTCTCCGTTTGGACCCTACACAGAAAGAATATTCAAAGTGCTACTAAAGCATTTAAATCTTGCATTAGGCTGTATTTTACGTTTAAAAGTATGCTGTTACTAACTATAGCACTAGAAATGAAGCCATTGAGATTCTTAACATCCAACTAATACTAAAGACAACTGTATAGGTAAAGGGGTATGTAGCTTTTTGCTCTATTTCTTCCCCATTTATAGCTTATGTATGAGTATTGATATTTGATAATTATATAATTATCCATCAAGATAATTTTAAATTAAAATGATATACAAAAGCATCCATCTATTTCATGGAGGGATGGCTGGTCCTGTGAATACACCAGTATATTCTCACATGCAGGGAAGACAACACTTAAACAAATAACTTACAGGAGGGCCAGGCAGACCCTGAAGGCCAGTGAAGCCTCTGTGGCCTTTCTGACCTCGGTCACCTCTGTCTCCATTGTCACCCTTGTCACCTCGAGGTCCTTGGGGTCCCTGTCAACAGTCAGTCATTAATGTTACTTCTTAAGACTACCACTTCTTGTGATCTTACTCTTTATGATTATATTTACTATGATTTTTAAAAATTCTTAGAAATTATAACTTAAAAACTTTTACTTTCCATGCTTCAGCTTACCTCGACATGTTTCAGCATAGCTTTTACCCTAAGTTATATAAACAGTATCTAAAGTAGCATCCCACTAGCAACTCACCCTTGAGACTCACTCTTGCTGTTCAGGACAGCTTGCTTCCTGTCTCTCTAGCTCTCATCTATGACCTATGGCAAACTTCTTCTTTAAAGGCTCACCATCCATGTTGTCCATGAAATCTACATGGACCTGGAAGCCACTAGCTGGGAAGGCTTTGTCAGTCTTTGATTTCTCAGGACCTCATCTCCCCTGCCCCCCCTGAGCTACTGTACATCTGATGCAAGAGAGTTTCTGTTACTCTCAAGGGCCCTCAATCTTCTCCTTATCATTTAAAATTCAATTCCCTTGTGCTTTTTAGTGCAGCTCTAAAATACTTTACCATCTGCATAGTTTCTTTGTAATAAAAATCTTTCAAAAAATCTATCTTCTACCTTTCTGAAATATTCCTTATTACTGCTACCCATCCCACCACACATCATTATTGCTACCATCTCACAGATTTTCTGGCTTCTCTGGGTCAGTAACTGTCCAGCAGCCTTTCTTTTCCTTGCTATTTAAGAATCTTAAGTTATATTTCTTCTTTGGGTATATATTTTATATAAGTAAACATTTATTTGTTCATAAAAGATAGAGCTTACAGGTAAACCACGTTTTCCAGCTCGGCCAGGTGGTCCTACAGGGCCTCGAGAACCCTAGAAAAAATTTCATAAATTTTATTATCTTAAAATATAGATGTAAATACAAATATAAATATAATAGTAATATATTAACATAAGCATAAACATAGATATAAATATAATGTACACAATTGTAAGTAATTAAATGAAGCCCAGCAAATGTCTCTACATCAGGTAAAAATGCACTAACTCTAGTAACAGATTATAGTGAATATTTTTATTAGCTTTATCAAATGAAGTTCAACTTAGTTGACTAAATGACATTGTTTAATTAATTTTATTTATATGTATTACAGTTTATATAAATCACAACATGTTTAGATTATTAAAGTAATCCTGATAGAAGGATCATACATATTCAAAAAGCAACTCATTTTTAACTAAGCATATATTTAATTCATAATTCTCTATTATTAATTAGAGTTCTTAGCTAACAACATATACAGGATAGGATGCATATACACATCATTACAGGATAGCATATCAGTGTCATATAAACGTCAGTGTGAAATTGACTTTCTTACAGGATCTCCTCTTTGTCCTGCATCTCCTGGTGTACCAACAGGCCCAGGAGTCCCAGGGGCACCCTGAGAGCCTGGAAGACCTGCAGGCCCGGGATCTCCACGGTCACCCTGACAACAGACAGAATATTGTTCTTTAAACACTTATTCTATAACAACAACAATATTCTATATATACAATATGAAAATATACCATTTCAAACATGTTGGTTTATTATTTTACTTAAATATTTTACTTTTATTCACTAGTCAATAAATTAAATTCAAGGGAATAGGATTGTTTCTCCTCAGCTTCAGACCTTACCTACCTTCGACTCTTGTTCCCTACACTCAGATTGTTAGATTACAGGAGTGTCCACCTCCAGAAGTTAACATTTGCTAGTCTAATTTCCTAGACTAGCAGTCTTCAAAGGAGTGTCCACATTTGTAAAACACAATGTAACTCCAGAGTGGGAAAATGTTAAGGAGACCACTTCCTATATTTTCAGCTCCAGAGTCTCTCGGAAAACTGGTTCTGAGAGTTCTCTGCTTCCTGGCTCTCCCACCTCGTGGAAGAAGGGCAAACAGCATGCTAGCTGCAGTCCTGGATGGTACAATGCCCTTGAAAGCCACTGCTTCTGGGGGGCAAACAAAGACGTCTTCACATTGGAAGAACTGGGAGAGAACGAGTCCGCCCTCCTTCCACTCAGATGACGCATCTGACAAGGCTCCAAACAGTATCTCACTATGTTGGTACAGGTGAAATCAATGTGACCTGAGCTTGCATGTGAACATAATTAATGACTCAAAAATTGAGTCAAACTGTATCTCCTGTCAGAAATTAATTCTTACTTATTAATTTGGCAGCTAGAACAAACTTTTGCATCTAAGTTAAAGAACACATATATAATAGACTTAAGAGAAAAATTTGAGAAAGCAAGTTGTTTAAAGCATACATACAACTGGAAATTATAGGGAATTGCCTGTTTTGTATGCATTTAACTTTGTGATTAAAAATGAAACAGCGATTTAAAGTGCATGTAAGGGTTCAAGAAGCTGCAATAATATTTCAGGGAGCACACATCAAAACTTTTGAATGCCTTCTGCATTACATGTGTACACCAGCAAAGGCAAAGACTCCAGATATTAGAAAAATTTCTGTGGCTATGATAGATAAGGAGAGTCTTAGCCCAGGCATCCCCAAGCTTCTCCATCCCCCTGTTAATAGTATGATAGCACTCTGAGTCCTTACTCTGCAGAAGAATTTCAAGTCTGGTATTAGCATATAAACACTTGCATTAAGCATATTTAAGGTATTTGGAAATAGATTCGGAAAACTCAGTATCATGTGATTGACTTGTCGGAGGTGGCCAGATCTGTTTCCTAACAGCTGTGCAACCACCAAAAGGGACTCAGCTGCCGACATACCTGGGAAAATGTCAGCTCAACACAGGCCTCATTTAAAAAATATACAGCATATCTATCATTTAGAAAGCATCATTGCTTATATCTTTGTAAGTTATTCTCTTTAGGGAATGGGTAGAAAAATGTAGGTGTCATTCAGCTATGTGAGTGATATGGAAATTCAGACGATCCATTTACATCTTCATCCAAATATGAAAGCAATTTGGTTCCTTGCTCTTGAAAATATGTGTTATACTTTATCATGCATTCAAATATGATTTCATTTAAGAGGTTATCCAAGGTTATAACCTTACTAAAAAGTTTGCCATCAGAAAAGTCAGAGTTGCTCTGGGGCTATGGGGAGAAAGAGTAGTTATCATTATTTTTACACTAGAATTACAATGATTTCAGGTTTATGTGGCTCTAATATTCTAATCAGTAGCATTCCACTTACCCGTTCTCCAACTGCACCATCCCGTCCTGGGGTACCATCATTACCAGCTGGTCCCTAAAAAGAACAGTATTTGAAACATTGGCTCATGAGGAGATTTTTAAACTCTCATCCCAGTTGACAGGGAATGGACCAACATGTTTTACTCTTCTTTGAACTATAAAATAGCACTCAACAAGAGCCTTGGTAGGAGAAAGATAGCTACCAATTTCTTTTTATTTTCAATTGTTAGTAAAGTTACCATATTCTTATGTACTCTAATTACTCATTTCTAGTTCTCAATTTTAAAAAGAAGTCTTCAGACACATTGAAATAGATCACATCTACAGTGCTGCTATCTTACATTTTGTCTGAATTCTCACTTTGTTCTTCCAAATAATATTTTTAAGGTTTTGAAATAAGATAACTGCATTTATATAATAACATTCCATTTTAAAGTGTATATTATTATTTCCCTATTTTACTTTGATTTTTTCAGAACTATGTTTTTATTTTCTGATAAAATTAGCTGTGAAATCCCTGACTAATTCTTTCAGGAGCATGTGATCCTTTGGTAATTCACTCATTAAGCTGCTGAGCAGAGTGTATTCCAGCCTTTAGCTTCTCAAATTGCCTGTCATCACTGTACTTCCTCTCAAAAAGAGACTAAAGGGACATGACAACCATAATGTTACTTCACAGTGATGAAGAAAAATGCCCTGTACTTCCTCTCCTTTCTTCATGAGCTGTAAGAGTTTCATCAATCCAATCACCACAAAGCTTGGCGATTTTGATAAATATCCCACTGCAGAATGAAATCGTAACAGGAGAAAGATGAATGAGTGTGTCCTTTCACCTTCAAAACCATTTCCTAATCAACCAAAATGCTCACTGCAGCTTTTATGAAAGTCAGTACAAGGACACTGATTTTGTCTCTCTATCATTTAGCTAAGTCTCTAGAAAGGCTGAGTACGTTAAACAGCATGACAAAAATCTTTTTTAAGCTCATATGTGCAATCTATCTCTAAACATCTATATCAGCTTCATAATGAAAGAATTGTCCCCACCACACCTAGCTAAAATAGAAGGTATTTTCCTTAGGGTTGCAGCACTCACTTCTGGCCCAGGTTCTCCAACAGGACCATTGGAGCCGGGGGGTCCTACGGGTCCAGGGGGACCTTTATCTCCTGTAGCACCAGTTGGTCCTACTTTTCCTGGTGTGCCCTGAAATTAAAGCACAAGTATGTCAACCCCTGCAGAAATAATTAAGAATACCACTTTTCATAAGGCTTCATTTATTCAGTAGTACGTCAGTCTCTTCTCCTATGGAAACAATTGTCCAGTATCCTGCTTAAACACATGTCCACTTCTTATCACATTACTCCTGACATATCAAAGAGATGAAAAGCACCCTGTACCACCTCCTTAGGTTTGCATTTTGTGTTTGAAACATATGTAGTCAATTATGACTGCCCTTCTGGAATCTGTATCACTACAAAGATATACACACCCTTATCACTCCTGTTTCTCCGCTTGTTTGTTTTAAATGTGTTCCAGTACTTTACGCTCATCACTGAAGAATTTTAGTTTCCAGTTCTTGGCTCAACTCTGATATCACCAAGATAAACTTTAACTCCTAATGTGTTGGCTTCGTATTTCTACCCAAAGGTCTTCTAGTGTATCGTACCAGGAGTCCAACCTCTGTCCACATTCCATAAAAACACCATTTTCCCCTCCAACACTGTAAACACTCACTGGTAAAATCAGTCACTTCAGAGTTTTTACAGCATCAAACTTTCCTCCATATTCCAAAGAATATGAGATCCTCAAGTACCCATGGGAAACAGTTTATAGTTCATCCACAATCACTTCTAACGTGACCTCAGCTCACCTATTTCTTCTCTTTAATGATTAACTGTGAAGTATGGCTGTTTTGTTAAGGTTGTTTCTTTTAAAAGATAATAGCAAACCACCAGAAGTAATCCCCCTTTGCTAGCATCATTTTTATCTTTGAAGAAATATTTGAGTCACCAAAAATCCAAACACTTGTTATCTACTTCTGTGGCTCCAAGGTTAAACAAATGTTTGTCAAGGTGGTTAAGCATTTAACATTTAAGATCAAAGGTTTTTAAAAGCTAGGAATTTATGTCAGCTTAAGGCTGTTTGAACCAACTCATCTAGCAAAACAAGTCAATTCTTTCTGCAAAAGTTGTATAACATATCAGATGAATACTGACCAACACAGCTACTCACCGCTGGGCCAGGAAGGCCGGGCATGCCTCGCTCCCCACGTTGTCCAGGCATTCCTACAATCCCTCTTTGCCCAGTGGTACCAGCCGGACCAGGAGGACCATCTGGACCCTAATGGTGATAGCAGACTATAATTACTACTCTATAGGATGAGTCCATATCTGAGTAATATATATAGTTGACTATAGTTTTATAGACTTTGAGGAAGTATGAGGAAACAAAACTCTTTTTTCAGTAGCCCCAACATTATTCAACACTTGGGAAGGAACTTGATATCTAATGAAAATAAAAGGAGAGAGCTATTCAAAAAATTATGTTTCCTCCTTTTAAAGAGAGAAAAAGAAAATATAGAAGCATTATATTTCTAAAAATAGTAATATTTAGTAGTATGTAAATATTAAATGTGATAATATATGTTTTATTTTCTTCACACAGGAGACAGTCAATTATGAACATTTTTTGGTTTAGTTTAAGAAAACCATGTCCTTTACCGTTTTGTAAACTTTTATATATACACTTTCATAGCAGAGGATTAGAAACTGAAAATGTATATAACTTAGTGAGATAAAAGCATTTAGGAATGTTTCCAGATAGATTTTATGGCAGTGATTATTACAGTGATTATAAATATTTCAACTAGAGTTGTAGTGAAACAGATGCCAAGCTTACAGTTTGTCCATCTTCTCCTGGGTCCCCTTTGTCTCCTGGGCCACCAGGTGGGCCAGCTGGTCCTCTATCACCCACTCGCCCATGAGAGCCAGGGTCCCCACGAAGACCAGGAGGTCCCTCCTTCCCAGGCTCCCCTATGGGCCCTGCAGGTCCTGGAGCTCCCTGGCATCACACAAAAAGAAGCAATGAGGAGGGCAAAGTGGAAACTAAGAAGAACTGACCTAGAGTGCTTTGCCTCGGACACTGAGGGTACAGTCGTACTACTGATTGTTGCTTATCTTCTTAGATAATTGATCACTTCAGATACTTATAAGAAAAGCAAAAGAAAGTAAGGCATACCACTGGGAATAGCCTAAATTTTCATTTTCAAATGATTATTTAATCACTCATTATTATGAGTTATAAAATTAATTTTAATTTTCAAACTTATTTAAGGCTCTGTTCCAACTATAGTTTATGTTTTATTTTACCTGGGCTGATCTGAACTGGTCATATGGCAGATTTCTAAAGAAACTCTCAGGGGCTGGTGCAATGGTGAAGCTATGAAGAGCTCTCATGGCTCTGGCGTTATGTCATGGGTTTGATGCCTGGCACCCACTTGGTGAGCACCAGATCCTGCATGCACATGGAACATAAACTCATGCAGGCACACACACATATACATAAAAAGACTGAATTTTTAAGAAGAAAGTTTCAGAGATTCTACAGATGCCTTCTAACTGAGATTTATTATTAGCACATAACAGAAAGTATTTAGTACTCAAACAAAATCACGCTCAAACATTAGGTTAGAAAGAACGTGCAAATAATCTCTTCCAAGTTTGCTGACTAGTAACTTTGGATTTGTTTTGGTGGAATGTCAATACAATGCAAGAAGACTTAACAAAGAGGAAAACAAATCAGTATGAGATTAAATAAAAATAATAATTAAAATGCCACATGTGTTGTGGTGCACATACAAGTGCATGCATTAAATTTACTACCAATGATTTAAATCAAAGTTGACTTACAGCAGGGCCTGGGGGTCCAACTCTGCCCGCAGAACCAGGAAATCCTGTAGCTCCCTGAGACCAAAATAGCACGCAATCAGTCCAGAAAAGAAGTTATTTCTTTATTTTCCTGAAGCCTACTTTTCACACAGGGGACTCCAGGCCTGTTGATTCCCTTATTTAGGACCATGTGGCTTTTTACTCTTCTCATTCCTCAAATGTTTTAGAGAATCTGGATTAACTGACAGAGTTAACAGTTTTTCTCTTTTGACTTTTATTTATTTTAAACATATAAAAATAGAGCTAAAACCACACAGGTTCTTTGATGTAATCAACTACATAATTTGATACTTAATACTTCTGCTCCACATGAAGCAACTGGGCTTTCACACTTAACAAAACTGGTTTTCACCCAGATCTCCAGCTTAAGCTAAGCACCCTTTGCACTATAATACAGTTGATACATAGGATAACAAGTTATTACATCCTAAGATGACAGTTAATATTTATATAACCAGGACGTATTCAATATTTGCAACTGGCTGTGCACAATTCCCAGAATAACAAAGAGACTCACAGGTGGACCCTGGGTTCCCCGACCGCCTTTCAGTCCAGGAACACCATGAGGACCCTAAGTGGAAAAAACAAAAGGCCACAACAATAAGCCACATGTAGGCCCTGCACATTGTAAATATCGGGTCCTGGTATCAAATTTTCCGTTTTAGTTTTTAACTCACATGAGGGCCAGGTGATCCTGCTAGCCCTTGAGGTCCAGGAGAACCAGCATCTCCCTTCTGCCCAGGTTCTCCAGGCTCACCCTTGACTCCAGGCTGTCCGTCAGGACCCTAAATGCAATTTTTCAAATGAGTAATTATTTTTAAGATTTATAAATAAATTATTTCATAGTTTATTATAAACATGCAATTTAGTCTTATAGAATGTTTTTGTATAATAAGTTTAAGTATGATATAAAAAACCTTAATAACTTCTTTAAAACTTTCTAGAAAAAAATCTTAGACTATTTTCATCATAGCAAATAATTACATATACCAAAATATTATAAGCACCAACTTTTATTCTATCTATGAAAAATATGTTGAATAATACATAAAGTATTTTAAAATTTAAAGATTTTAATGTATCTCAAAACATATGAAAATAACACATAAACTCATTTCTCTACTAAGAAGAGTATTCGTTTGTAAGTGAGAAACATTTACAAATTTTACCTGGGGTCCAGCAAAACCAACAGCTCCAGTTGGACCATTTTCACCACGAGAACCCTAAAAGGAGACAAATTGTACTGAAGCTATCACATATAATATACATTTTATGTAGATGACTGTATATAGAGAAGTCAACTATATTGCTTGGGGAAGATCCTTAAGTGAAACAATAAATTGGAGGTCATTGAACAAAATTCTTCTTAAGATCAAAGAAATTTCTTAATTACTTAGAAAAAACTGCTTGCCTAGATTTAATGTATTGTGCAACTGATAATTTGTTAAGTTTAATGAAAATAAAATTTGAAAAACAGGGAGATGTAAATAACATAACACAATAAGCATGAAAGTTACATTAAAGATTAGACAGACAGTGATTAATGATGATAGGAGATAGATAGATAGATAGATAGATAGATAGATAGATAGATAGATAGATAGATAGAAAGTCAACAAGAGGAAAATTCTTTTAGGGTACAACTTCACACTAAAGAACATCAAAAGATTTTCACTTACAGGATTGCCACGAGATCCAGGAGGGCCAACTAAACCTCGAGGACCAGATTCACCCTAGAAAGTAGATTTTTAGATAGCTAAGTATCCAGTGCACAGTACAATTGGAGACTGCTAGGCACTATGTATAGGTAGACAAAATTCTGAGATAATCTATCGCAACCACAGTGGTGAGAAACAGCAACACTCAAGTTAGGCCTTGTTATTTTGGAGTGCACAGTGACATCTTTCAACTTACCTTTTCTCCAGTAGGGCCTGCAGGACCTGGTGGTCCCAAGGGACCTGGAAGACCCTGGAAATTAATAGAACATAGGTACACTAAGGGAAAATATGTACAGAAATTTCCGTGTTTAAGTAAATAAGCAAACAAGCCAGCTATTATTTTTATAGCATGATCTACAAGTCATGCAAGTCATTATCTACCATAGATGACATCATCTCTACATTCTCAAGACGTTCACCATGTTGTCCATATAATACCAACTAGATTTTCTTTATAAAATGTTTTTACCTTGTTCATGTAAGTCTGTTCAGTATATGAAACTGTCTTATAATTAGATCTAAATTAGCAGCTTTCTTTGACAATGTTTCTGTGATTTTTATAACCTGTTACATTTTGCTAGTATCCATTTTGAAATTTAGGTATAGATTGAAAATTGGCCTTTCTTTTGTAATATTTTCTTAAATATTAATGTCATAACAAAATATAATTCTTTTATGAAAAACGCAATTATACTACTAAACATGTCTTCAGTGTCTAAGATGAAGGAGTCATTCACAATTAAGGTTCACTGCTGTTGATGTAGTTCTCTACATGGGGAGTGTAGGACAGCCACCACCTGGGGTAGGACCTGGAGCTTTAGGACACATAATCACAATATTTAAATGGCTGGATTGTTGGGGTTCTTTAGGAACAAGTGCTCTGTTCATTTTCTGTTGCTTCTTCATAGGTACCTCAACATTTTTGTCATTAAAGTTATATATGCATTGTTGAAAGAATGTAAGGAATCAAATTTACTTATTAGTTGTATATCTTGAGAAAGAAAGACTTTGTTTTCTTCAGATCAATAAGAGAAAACATATTCTTCTCATAATTTTCCTAGAACATCTCCTGAAAACTGAGTAAAAACCAGCCCATTGCTTATATGCACAGAAAATAAAAGTGCCCTGTTCATATAGGGGAGGATGTTATTAACACAGAGCAAACATGTTATTGTTTTCTTACAGCAAATGTCTCTCCCCTAAAACAATACATTGCATTTACTACAAATAACACAATCATTCTATTTGCTTTGATCATCATTCACACATAGTTTTATAAGCATGGTAGATATAGAGATAGCTTTGTGTGTTCTAGCTCATTCATTCAGGTAGAACTTTCTTTCTTTCTTACTTTCTTTCTTTCTTTCTTTCTTTCTTTCTTTCTTTCTTTCCTTCCTTCCTTCCTTCTTTCTTTCTTTCTTCCTTTCTTTCTTTTCTTTTCTTTCTTTCTTTCTTTCTTTCTTTCTTTCTTTCTTTCTTTCTTTCTTTCCTTCTCTCTTTCCCTTCCTTCCCCTCCCTCTCCCTCCCTCCCTCTCCTTCCCCTCTTTCTTCCTTTATTAAATTGCTATAATGCAGGGTAAATAAAGTAAGTACCCACTGTTAGTCTACATCACATCTCAAATGACATCATTATTGCAGTCTTGATTATAAGTCAGCATGAGTAACTTTACTGTTAAAATTTAAAGCAAATTTGTAGGATAATGAACAGTACGTCAATCTGTAGCCCACTTGAGAACACAGTCTTCCCTTACCCTTGCTCCATCATTTCCAGCTGTTCCTTCAGCACCTTTTTCTCCTATACCACCCTGGGAAGAAACAAACAACAAAATACCAGCTGTGCATTTCATTGTGCTTCCTACACACCAGATGACACTCCATGAGGGCAAGCATCTACTTGTCTCCTTCACAGTTCCACCCCCTACAGACTACAATAGTACCTGACTTTGCATCTTCTCAATAAATAAATGATTAGAAGGAAAAATGACTTATAACTCAGGCTGAGAGAAATAAAAGTCTGCTCAAGAAATCACTATCATAGAAAGTCTAGAGACATGCAATGGAAAAATTAATAAATAAGAAACAGAACTTACTCTGTCACCCTTGGGGCCAGGTGTTCCTGCAATTCCTCTTTCTCCAGGCATACCTTGAAGGCCTGGTGGCCCTGTGTCCCCAACTGTCCCAGTTGGACCTGGATTGCCCTAAAGTGAATAATTGATGAGATAATATTAGTATATTAATATTAAAACCTGTCAAATTGCTACTTTAGTCAATTTAAATAATTAAATGTTAGCAATTAGATAAGAATTTGGATTAATGCTCAGATTTGCACTTAGGAAATGTGTGTCATAGTGGGGTTTCTTGAAAACAACATAGATTTACATTCTGAACTTTGGCTTATATTCTAACTTCTCTCTTTTGTTCACTTCAACCCCTCTATTATATTGTTCTTTTTTCTGACTTACCTCTTTGTTAATAAACTTTTAATTTTTATTTGCCATTAGTATATAAATTATTAGGTTTTGTTTGGAATTTTGAACATAATTTGTTTTGATGATCCTACTCTTACCCTCCCAGTCCTCTTGGCATCTCTTGTACTATACCACTTCTGGTGGCTTCTTTTCTACTTTCAGGTCACATATGTGACATGCTGCCCTCCCCAAAGTCAACATCACTTTCCCCCACTCTCATGGCTCTTGCCCTAGTTCAAGACCCATACCCATCCTGTCTTTATGGATATTAAACACTAATTCCAATAAAAAGAAAAATAAATGTTCTTTCAAATAAAATGACTTGAATTGACTTTGCTTTTCCCTTCATTGACCAGGACAGACACATCAATAAAGAAAGAAGACACCGTATCTAGGGAAAAGAGGCATTTCTCTATTTCCTTGGAAAACTTGTGAGATTAAGCTTGTTCCCAGATAATTGCACAATCAAATCGAGATTGGATTCACTCCATCATCCTGGACCTTGATGATGTTAAAGACCTCTTAGTCATATGGTCATGTGAAATTCCACTTTGGTTCCACACATGAAAGTCAGCTACACCGTTGTCTACCGATCCTAAGATGGCACATGAATGCACACAGGCACGTTCTCTATGTTGCGCTATATTCAAAGATGTGTCTTTTCAAACAGGTAGTAACTGTAATCATGGAGCCAAGATGAAGAACATGGCACATGGTTTGACACACCTACTAATAAACTGTGATGTTCCAATTTCTTGTCTCTTTCACTCACAGATGCTACCAACAAGTGATTTTCCATTTCTCATCTTGGCTAATTCACACGTGTATGTACAACAGAGCATCCTGAGCCTGGGCTCCTCATTCCTACCACAGAAAGTTCATTCACTAGGGGCTAGAAAAAAAGCCCAAAATTCAGCCACTAAAGATTTGTTGAAGAAATAATTTAATCAAGTTATCCCAGAAAACAGAGAGAAAATGCATTCCAGGGGAAGCTGGTAAATTCCATTGCTTTTGGAAAGCCCAGGTCAGAACTGCACTCACCTTTGGACCATCAGGGCCATGTCCTCCAGCCATGCCTTTCTCCCCAGGCAGCCCGGTTATTCCTGGCTCTCCTCTTTCTCCAGGGTTCCCTCTTTCTCCCTAGTATAACACCAGAATGTCAAATAACCTCAGTATTAATCTAAAATGAATTTTAAATTTCTATGAAATGTATTCAACTGGAGAAATTTTTTTCTTATTTCTTTTTTTTCTTTTTCTTTATTTTTAGTTTCTCAAGACAGGGTTTCTCTATGTACCCACTAGGGCTGCTCTGGAACTCACTCTGTAGACCAGGCTGGCCTCAAACTCACAGTGATCCGCCTGCCTCCTGAGAGATGGGATTAAGAGTGGCACAACCACCACCAGGCTGGAGAAATTTTTTAATAGAGCCACTATAATGGCTCAGGTTTTCTAATTTAGTAACTAAGAAATGAAAAGAACTAAAGATACTCTATGTTTACAGAACAGGTATCCCATGAATTTTTCAGACAATAGAATAATTTAAGAATACTTATAATAAAACACCCCTTAAGATAATAGACTTCATTTTGTTCTACAGCCAATGGGAAACAAAATTAATCACACAACAGAAAATACCTACCCGAGGTCCTAAAGGGCCAACTGCTCCAGGCTCTCCAGGAACGCCCTAGACAATTTGAAAAAGTGGAAGAAAAACATGCATCTAGTTCTTGTATATTGGAATTATTTCCAAATCAAACATCACATTTTCTGCAGTGTGCCATTAAAATAAATATTAAAGAATGAAAAATATGTATACTTTTATGATTGAGGGAATATCACATTTTCTGAAAAGATTTACATTAACACAAATGTCTGAATTTTTGGCAGTGAGAATGTGTAGAATATTCTCTCACAAAGATAGAATATTAGGTTTCTCAGAGATAACAGAGCATAGTTATAGTGTCTTTTTTAAAACAGAGTATTAGAAAGTATTTAAATAGTGGGAAAGAAACACACAAAAGCACATAAGAGCTGGTCATTTCAACTCAATTTTAAATACATTGAATCTAATATATATATACTCCACTAAGAATTGTGGGATCAAAATAGCAGTAATTCTATTTCAAAACTTCTTCCTTTGATAAGCTTGGGGAACCCCATGGAAGAGGGAGAAGAAGGATTATAGGAGCCAGAGAGGTTGAGGACACCAGGAGAACACAACCCATATAATCAGCTAAACAACTCTCACAGGAGCTCACACAGACTGAAGTGGCAATCATGGAGCCTGCGTGGGGCTGTGCTAAGCCCTTGTGGTTGTTTAGCTTGGGGTTTTTGTGGGACTCCTAACAGTGGGAGCAGGGGTGTCTCTGACTCTTTTGTCTGCTCTTGGGACTCTTTTCCTCCTACTGGGTTGCCTCTTCCAGTCATGATATGAGGGTTTGTGCCTAGTCTTATTGTAACTTGTCATGCCTTGTTCAGTTGATATCCCTGGGAGGTCTGCTCTTTTCTGAAAGGAAAGAGAGGAGGAGTGGATGGGGAGAGCAGAGGTGGGAAGGAGGAACTGGGGGAAGTGGAGAGGGAAAAACTGGGTCTAGGTGTATTATATGAGAAATTTTTTTTTCCTATTTAAAAGCCTTTTGCCGGATTCCCCCTATGCTAAGAATGAACAAATGAAGCTCAATTTAGGAGTCCCTTCTCTATAGCCTGGTCCACCCCTCCAGCCTTTCTCCACCACTCATGCTGTGCTCCACACTTCTGATACTGCATTTTTATAGTACCTTAAATTGTTCAGCAAGCATTTCAACTAGTTATTCCCACTTCCTGAAATATTTTTCCAACTTTTATCCTTCGGATTTTATGTACAATATTACTTTTGGAAAGTCTTACTATACCATGAAGTCTACACATATAGTGCTTCTCAAGCTGTAGCATTTGGGTCATGCTGCTATTATACTGTTTTCCTATATTCTCTTTCTTCCATTATTTGGAAGTATAGAGCTACACAGTCACCAACCAACTGTCCAGCTGAGAAGGTCGAGTGCTTAATACAGCCAAGCACATAGAATGTTCAGCAAATGTTTATTGAACAGTATTGGTAATAAACAAATTGATCCACCGAAGATAAAAGAGCAAATCTGTGCCATTAAGGTGTTTATATCAATTCCTGACTGTGAGTCATCCAGTAATACAGTGTGAATGAGATACATAGAAAGTTTGTGAGTTGGAGTAGAAGTGGAGTAGAAGTGGAGTGAAACACAGAAAGTTGTGTGACTTGGGGGAAATCACACAACATCTGAGTTCCTTCATCTGAAAACAGTCCTAATTGACAAAGAAATCCTAGAGCTTCACTAAGCAAAGATGGTATTATAACCTACCAAGTTATACTTTTGATGCTATTATTTAAAAACTTACTTGATCACCTGACTTTCCACCTTCCCCAGGAGGTCCTGGAGGCCCAGGAAGCCCCTAAAACAAAAGTGATTAATAAAACTACTGATTCACTGAAAGTTTATCAGCTACAAACCAGATAGTTTACACTTTACATTTTATTCAACTTCCATGCAAAAGATATCTCATGGACATATTAAGCAAAAGTTATGAAAATACTGTCCAAATATATTAGGAAGCTACCTATTAGAAGGCATGGGGATTGTCGATTTATAAGGCTGGATTCTTATTTATCCATACCACTTAAAAATTAAGGTAAGAGCAAGGTGGCAGTGGCTCACGTCTTTAATCCCAGCACTCAGGAGGCAGAGCCAGGCGGGTCCCTGTGAGTTCGAGGCCAGCCTGGTCTACAGAGCAAGATCCAGAACAGGCACCAAAACTACACAGAGAAACTCTGTCTCAAAGAAAAAATTAAGATAGGAATATAATACAAGGTTCTTAATGTTTCTTTTGTCTCTAGCATGTTAGAACCTGCTAGAATATTATTGGAAGAAGGTCTGATGTTTCCACAAACTGACTTTTTCATGCCCTTAAATAATGTATACTATATGGAAACATTCTGTGAACAAGTCTTAGTGAGTATACCAATAAAACCAGATAAGCTTAAGTTTAATGAACCTGTTGAGATATTGGTAACATTCTATTATCATTAATTTCTTACCAGCTATGTACTTAATCATTTTTTCCAGAGGAAGGTCATTTCCTATTTTTGAACAACAATGTTTGGCTACACACAACTATTCTAAAAGATGCCTGCTTTGAAAATTAAAGGACTTTGCCTCATTTAAATGTTCTATCATGTACATGCATACATGTATACATACATATTCATATGTATATGAATAGCCTGGTCTGGAACTTAATAGGTAGCACAGTTTGGCTGTGTACTCAAAGCAGCCACTCTAACTCAGTCTCCCAGCTTATAGGAATGCAGGTTTGAGCATGCACAATTGGCTACTTTCTGTATTTGAAAAAATATATATTTCTATAGACAATTCATAGAATAAATGAAAACCTAAATCAGTGCATACCTGAAATCCAGTAGGGCCTGGAGGTCCCTGTTCTCCTCTTTCCCCAGCTAGGCCCTAAGTAAAAGAGGAAAAAAAAAAAAAAAAACGCATGAATCCCACCAGACGCTTATGTCTCTTTCCTGTCTACATGAGCCAGGGTTATTGATCTCTTGTATTTCTTCCAACCATATGCTCTACATATTAGCCAGATAATACACTAGTCATAAGAATCACCAAATTCCATTATGTGAAGTCCTTAAAAGTGATAAAATTTCCTTTAAAAAGCCAGTGAAGAAATTATAGCATGATTTTTGTTTGGGTTTTGACTTGGTTTTAATTCAAACATAAAAGGCCTAGAGCCATCCATAGATGGAATATAGGAAAACCATTATTTCCTACATCCAATTTAAAGGGTTGTATTTCTACTGAAGTTTATATCTATTCATTGTAATTTCAAATAGAATGATTAAAGAAAGCAATGTCAACATTTCAGAGGCTACTTAAGTTGACCCCACGAAAACTAAATATGTCAAAACATCTTTGATAAACAATTAAAAAGTCTCAAGATAAAAACATAGCATCAAGAGATGAACATCATTTCCTTTTACCTTTTCAAAACCAGACAACTTAAATAAATTTTAAAAGATACATTATCAGAATGTAAGTATAATTCTGCATTTATACATCTTAAATGAATACATTATAAATATCTTCAAAAACTATTCTTGTCAACTGATATATTCTTCAAGTATGGTGTACAAAAGGTAACCACCTCTGTCACGAGACACCATTTTACAGTTTAAAATGAAACCAGTCTTTTTACCCAAGATGGAGAGAGCAATACACCAATAAAATGAAAAGAGAACAGAAAAGAATAAAATGAAAAGACACATCCAGTCCCTTATTTTCTCATTCTCTTCCCCCAAAACTCATTCATGAGTAATCTTGGAGAAACACTGAGAAATACAATGTACAATGTCATCAAAGAAAGTCACATACCGGAGGCCCCACGGGGCCTGAAGGACCAACTTCTCCATCTTTGCCAGGAGCCCCCTAGGGTCAAATGGACATGACACTTTAGGTAAGGCCATCAGAATTTGGATGGTTTTATATCTTCTTTATTCAATATCAGAAAATGGATGCCTACCCTTTGCCCAGGAACACCAGCATTCCCTGCTTCTCCTGGTTTTCCAAGGTCACCCTAAAAAATATATGGACACTATTCTAAACGTATGCAGTTCAAGAAATATACCTTGATCTCCAACTGCAGATTCCAATGATCTGTTAAATGTTGTCCACTGTACTCACACTGCTACCTTTGGGGCCTGGAAGACCCATGCTTCCAGGCTGCCCTCTGATGCCAGCTGAGCCTGGAGGACCTGACCGGCCATCTTCCCCAGGAGCACCCTGCAGGGTTGACAGCAGGCAGGTAAGTTTTGAGTTCTCAGCACAGCACAGCCATGTACCCACATTGTCACCTGAGTTGGCTAACCTTAAAAGTCATCTTAACTAAGCATTCATTTCCTTACGAATAAGAATGAGTGAATGAGAAAACCAAATATTTGGGGGTTTTTGTTTGTTGTTTTGGTTTGATTTGGTTTATAAGCCCCTGAGGTACTTTGAGCATTTAGAGCAGAAATTCTAATCTTGCTCCATTTATAAGCCTCATTGTCACCATCTCCTGGCCCTCTCATGTTAAGGGCAGGCCTTCTCTTCTTATATTTATTCTAGTTTTTGGTCTTGAATATTTAAAGTTCCAATTTCACACTAAAGCAAAGACTCAGGATACATAAGCTGACAACATACTTATTTCTAAAACATGTGAAAGTGGAATGCCATCAGGGAATGATAATAATGTTAAACAAATTTTAACAATATTAAAATACATTATGTCAACATTTTCACTGAGTAAATTTCACTTATCTAATTGAGAAAATTTAATTTACATTTTGCTCCATTTGAAAATTCATAGATATTAAGACATTGTTGCTAGGGGCACTTAAAAATGTAATCATAAACATCATTCACAGGATAAATAAATATAACTTACACATCTAGTGGGAAATGGTAAAAGTGATGGAATTATTTAAACTACTTACCAAAGGCCCAAGTTTTCCTTCAGGACCTTGAACCCCAGGGTTTCCTGTCAGGCCCTGACAATAAAAATCAACTGTTAATTTGTTGCTGAACAGCAGTTGATATAAAGACTTCAAGTAGAAAAACAATGCTTTATTATGAATAACTAAACAGAAGGGCAATTTCACAGTTCAAATGAAATTTTAAATGACATTTTGTTAAATTGAAACAACAACTTTCTTTACCAAAGTTCAAACAGGTTATTTTTAGCATAAAAATCATAAGTTGTAAAATTTACAAATAGATACCCTTCCCACAAAGAACAGTGGAGCTGTTTGTATACAGTCCTCTAAAAGGGTCTTTTAGAAATTACTATACTTTATGTACATGTCAAAAATAGCATACCAGTGTTTCTAAAACAATGCATATATTTAAAATGATTAAAATTATGTTCTATATTATAAAACAAGCTAAATATAAAAATAGGAAATGAAACATCAGTGAATTCTGAAGTACTTGGGTGCTGACAACATATAGCTACAGTGTTCTTACCCGAGCACCTGGCAACCCAGGTTCACCAGGACGTCCTGGGTCTCCCTGGCCTCCTTTAGGCCCCGAAGAGCCTACAGGACCACGCTCTCCCTGAGCACCCTATTCCAAAGAAGACAGATAGGGCAGAATTGAAACAAAGGAAGAAGACATTAAGTTCTTCTCTTCCAAATACACATTGATGTGCAGCCATTTTGTCAAAGATTTGACAAAGATGTATTTGAAAACAATGTCATTGAATATTTAGTTCTAACTTGAATCCTCTGTGAAAATGGTCTTTTCCACTATTAAATAAAGAAAAATGAAATCATAGCCTCACTTCAACAAGGAATGTTGGAGCTTAAATTTCATCTAAAGGTTACATCATCCATACTAAGGTTCTACAACCTTTTGTTCTCAGAAGTGACCTTGGAAAGTCTAGAAGCCAGGCCTCATATTATTCAAACAACCATCTATTTCCCAGGACCTCCTAATGCTAAAAAGACAAAAAAAAAAAAGACAGGTTTGAGGTTTCGCTCAATGCCTGCATCTGTGTCCCTTATGGGTATGGACTCGTGTGGGCCAGGGACACATCCCCATCCTGAAAATGTCAGCCTTGCTGTGATCTTACCTTTGGTCCAGGTAAACCATCAGATCCTGGAAAACCACGATTACCAGGAGCACCCTACAATGAACCAAAATGCAGTTCTGAGATGTTGTCATTCATCATGTGATGTAACTAGTGAATAGACTTTGTTTTCAGTACTATAAAGTTTTCAGTGCTCTGATCAAGTTAACACAGCCAAAGATATATATAAAGAAAACAATCTTGCTAGAAAAAATAATTAAAAATTTGCTGACTATGAGTATTGAACCAAATCTTCAAGAAGAAATCCTCTAATAATTAACTGTAAAATAAACACAGAAAAAACTAATATGTAGACCCAAGAAGCAAAATCACTGTCTATAGTGATCAAAATGCCAACATAAACATGTTTCATATTATCTTGTAGAGGAAGAAGACCTTGTATTTCACTAATACTGTACATAAATATGAGATGATTATAGTCCCTTCAGGTCTGTTTTCTTACAACTCACTAACACCAATCTTTTCTACTCTTAAAACCACTAAGTCCTTTCTTGCCTCCTCTGCTAGGAATGGGAATGCTCTATCTCCCATCGCAGGCTTCTCTTCCAGCTTCAGCCAAACTGCTACCTTCTCAAACAACCCTATCTCCCACTCACCTAACCTAGCACCTATCACTGTCATACACCCCATCTCCCACATATCAGACCTAGCATCTATCTCTGTTAGACATCCAAAGTTACTCTCCAGTATCACCAATTATTTAACACTATATGGAGCACATATTAAAATGTGTTTTATTTAACTGTTGACTTATTGTTTACTACCCAGTAAAGTAAACCCACATGAGGATTAGAACCCCAGGCTGCTGGGTCACTGAGGTATCCTGAGCACTAAAGCCCCAGTCAGCCAATATCTGATGAACAGATGAGTTCAAATAGGCACTTGTCTCTCTTTACACAGAGATAAACATAGTATACACTGCAAGGCATCTACATTGTCTCCTAATTTATGTTTCCTTCCAAGTCACAAATTTACTCATACAAACTCCTAAGAAAACACAAAGGAAAAGAGAGGAAGTGAATTTTATTCAAATGTACCCTTTCTCCCATTGGGCCTGGAGGACCAACTGTGCCTGGGTCACCTCGAGGACCTCTTTTGCCTTCTTCACCAGGTGGGCCTATGGGACCCTGGACACCATGTGGCCCCTATTAAAACAGAAGCAGGGGTCCAGGAATAGTCAGTCATTAAGTTAAAGTTAGGAAACTTATCTAATTAAGTCAGCAAAAATTTGAAGAATATTCAATGATTATTTTGTGCCATTACAATGTTACATACATAAAAAAATTTAAGCAGTACACCCCTAGATAATATTTATACTTTTCATCATAAAATAATGAAGGCTTACTGGTTCTCCCTTTGGGCCAGCTTCTCCTTTGAAACCTGGAACACCTGGATCACCCTAAAATAAAATATCAACAGTTGAAAGAACTGAGAAATTTAACTAACCTCCTGCTTTAAGTAAGAACAGTGAATGGGCTGCTGAGTCCATGTTGAATTAGTTCTAAAATGAAATGCAATATTTTTGTGGGTGTGTGCACATTCATGTGTAGTAAAAGTATATGTGTGGGGTGAATCAGTACCTTTGCTCCTGTATCCATCTCCCAAGCCTTAGGATTACAAGTATAGTCCCCCACACCCAGCATATACATATGTACATACACACATGCACACACTCACACACACACACACAAGTATATAACAACAATTAATGGAAAAAGAGATAATGAATTTGAAAGAGAGCAAGGAGGGGGTCTATGAGAAGGTTTGGAGGGAGGAAAAAGAAAGGGGAAATGATGCAATTGCACTAAAATCTGAAAACATTTTAAAAATAATGTGAGACATTACTGGTTGTCCTCGAATTCCCTGAGGTCCAGTGCTGCCCTGAGGGCCAGGAGATCCAGGAGGCCCCGACAAGCCAGGAGGACCAGAGGTTCCAGCAGAACCCTGCCAGCAACAAGAGCGACATGATGACCACAGACCTCGTAGGAATCCAGAGCCAAGAACTGCATCCCTTTCAAAACCACCGGACATAAAGGCTGTTACTTACTGTGGGGCCCTTGGCACCAGGAGTTCCGTCAGTTCCCACTGCACCCTAAAAGTACATGAAAAATTTTTGGAACTATTAGGCTATATCTGACACATGTCACATGGTATTCAGGTCATCTAAGAAAAGGCAGGAAAAATTCAAACAAAAAAATATCCACAATTATATCAAAACAGCACTATTTGTGAACAACTTTTTCCATAAGATAGACAAAGGATACATTGACAGGTAAAGTGTTCTTTTTCTTTTTCTGAGTGTTAATTAATTGTATTAAATAAGTTACGTCTTCTGACACTATCGTAAATAAGCGTCTTTCTGGGCTAGCTCTTAGATGTGAGACACTTACAGGAAGACCGTGAGAGCCCACTGGACCAGGTGGCCCTGTTTCACCTCTCTGCCCCTGAGGACCTTCAGGGCCTCGCGCTCCAGTAGGACCTGCTTCTCCCTAAAGGATGGAAAAGAAAACATTGACTCAAGTAAAATACTAGTATTGTGGTCTGAAGCTAACTACATATTTGGAGTTTTTCATTTTAAATCTGTATCTGAAGCTAAGAGCTTGTTTACGTTCAGTGTAAACCTGGATATTTGAAGTCCAACCTATTAAAGCTTGATTGAAACACAGAAGGCAACAGAAGATTTCTGAATGTCTCTGCCATCCAATGCTATTTTATAGCTAAAATTCATTACAGGACCCAATAGCTCTTTGAATGAATTGAACTCACTGTAAAATTACACTTGAAATTTCACACTATGCTTTAGAGGCAAGAAATCATTTCCTTTCTATAGAAGCAATATAGCAAATCACGTTTCAGAGTAAAGAATAAGCTTTGACTTATTAAACATTCACTTATTGACCTTCAAAGAAATATTTATTCAGTAAGATAGAAAGCACCTGGTTTTGAAGTGGCCAATAAACTTGATGACTTCTAGCAACATAAAAGCAAAAGCCAGGGTTGAGGATTTCACTCAGTGGTAGAGCGCTTGCCTAGCAAACGCAAGGCCCTGGGTTTGATCCTCAGCTCAAAAAAAAAAAAAAAAAAGCAAAACCCAATGCATTAATAAAATGACACTTTCTCTTCCAGGAACTAGAAGATATTAAAATAACAGCATTAGTACAGAGCAAAGGGTCATGGCAACCTATATGTCAGTCCAAGATGACAGTCAAAAATAGCAAGTCCAAATCCAGCATTCTAGGGTAACTTTTGGTTCATATAAACAAATTCAGTATGAGTTTCTTCTATGCAATTTTTGAGATACATTGTTACCACAAGTGTCTCCTATGTTTCTCTGAAATTCAAGGTTGGTCCTGTATATTATTCCTTATGGGAACTAAGAAAACTGAAATTCTGAGCTTTAGGAGGCTAGTTTATAATAATAAAACATATTAAATTCCCTTCACCCTTTACTGAAATGCAAATGACTGGATGTGAAAGTTGATCCATATACAGTCAGAAACTATGGTATAGTCTTAGAGAAATAGCTAAAACCAAGGACCCAGAGATTTTATGATGAGTAAGTGAGGAAGCAAAGACAGCGAAATAGATTCTGAGATATACCTAACTTAGTACATGTTTAAGTTTTATTAAGGAAGATTCAATGGCCAAAAATGAGTCCTACCAATACACAGGGGCACAGGACAGTATGCCAAAATAACCAATTGTACACGTTGCTAGAGATGTTGAACTAATGTCCAATTGCAGGTGCAGTGAGAAGACATTGCTTTCTGCAAGTTCACAGACAATGGCTCAGTGAGTATCATTTCACTATTTTCCCAGCCAGCACTCAGTTTGAGGGTGGGGAGTCTCCATGAAAGTGTGAAGGAATTTTATGTTTTAAGAAGAGCATGAAGGGAGGTTGGGTCAAGAGTCAGTAGTATTACAATTTGGATGTCAGGGCTGGGGTGTAACACAGTGGTGGACACCTGCTTAAATAGCATCAGAAAAAAAGGAAGGAGGGAGTCAAGAAGGAAGAAAGAGGGGGAGGAAGAAGAATGAATGGCCAGTATTATATAAGAGAAACAGGAAGAGAAAAGGAGGCTGAGGAGATAGAGGAGGGGAAGGAAGAGGAAGAAGAGGAATGAGGGCTTTTGAGAGATAAGAATCCTAAAGGAACAGATTCTCAGGAAAGCAGGGACCAGTTACTGACATGACTTAAGACTTCAACTTAAAGCAATCAGCCTAGAGAATAACTTGACTAAATGATTCTCGTATTTCAAATAATACTTAAAATGGCAGCTTCTTTCTATTTCTAAATTCACATTCTGTCTGACTACAGCTTAAGAAGCATGAACCTATACTATATTGGCTGGACCAGCCCCCATATTAAGGATTTACACAAATCATCACACTTAACCCTGGACAGAATTCTATTGGGAAAAGGAGGCACAGAGCAGCTCCTGATGGGCCAGCTGTGGATGCAGTTGTTTTTGCAAGCTGAATGCTATAAGGAAATTTGTTTTCAAGACCAAGAAAGTTACTACTCCCAGGGCAAAGGGAAATCAAATCATGTGGCTCCCAACTTAGAATCAGTGTTGTGAATTTATTGCTGATTGAGCGAGTATACTCTTATTGTCCTCCTACTATAATCTTTGACTCTCTCCCAGGGAACTGAGAGAAAGAACAAGCTGTGACACAACACAATGCCACAGAATGCTTCAATCCATTCCCACATAGAAAGCCAAGTGTCCTCCCTACTCACTTCTTTAAGGGCTTGGGTGGGGAGGGACTGAGGAATGGCCAGCCAGCATTTTGTGACAGAACAGCTTTTATTTTTTTCAAGATCTGATTTATTTTAAATTCCTGTTGTTTAAAACAGTCTGCTATTAGTTACTTCCCACACGCTATCCAAGAACAGAGTGTCCACTGGCTCTGAGATGTCCTTTCTTACCTTACAGCCAATTAAAAACATCCATCTATAGAGCCCAGTTGTGTGGCTCTAAGTACATTTTCTTTAAGCACATCATGTAACAGGTTTCATTTTTCTATTTTCTTTTTTAATTCCCTCACATAGGGACCATGAACATAATACTCTAGGTCCTTTCTCTTGTTAAATTTGAGTAGAAAAAAATAGGTCAGTAAATGATTCCTTATACTCATATATTGTTGTCTAACACCATTGTTATCAGGCAGGCTTCACTCAGCAACAGATGGAAACAGATGCAGAGACTAACCTAACCACTAAGTGGACCTCAGGGAATCCTGGGAAATAGCAGTGGGGCGGGGGGAGAGATTACGGAGCCAGAGAATCCAAGGACACCACAAGAAAATCCACAACATCAACTAATCTGGGCTCCTATGGGCTCACAAAACCCGAGCTGACAACCAAAGAGCTTGCTTGGGACTGACCTAGGCCTTTGGCACATACGCTACAGTGGTGTAGCTTGTCTTCTTGCAGTACAGTGGAAGTGGGGGCTGTCTCTGACTCTGTTACCTGATTTGGGGACCCTTTCCTCCTACTGGGTTGCCTCATCCAAACTCAATAGGAGAGGAGGTGCCTAGTCTTACTGCAACTTGACATACCATGGCTGGCTGATCCATAGGAGGCCTGCCCTTTTCTGAAGAGGAAAGAGGAGGAGGAGTGGATGGTGGGGGACATTTGTGGGGAGGGACTGGGAGGAAAAGAGGGAGGGAGGGAAGGAAGGGAAACTGTGATTGGGCTGGGAAAAATCAATTAATTAATTAAAAAAGAATAACCCCACATTCTTCAGCTACTGAAACGCCTGCACTCCTCAAGTGCTGTTAGTGCTTTACCTTCATTCCAGGATTTCCTGGGAAACCAGAAGAGCCAGGTATCCCAAGGGGACCCTATGAAAAAGAAACCAGTAAAGCAATCACATATTTTTAATCAGTATACATGATGTCATTTTTCTATTCTTTGGAGGGGGAATCTGTATTTTTAACAGATAGGAATAATCTGTACATCATAAAAAAAAAAACCAGTGTGATTATATTACAAGTATCATCCAACACTGGCCTGAAGTAGTGCTCAAGATGTACACAGTGGTATTAACCATGAGAATTGAATTTCTGGGCTAAAGAGATGGCACAGCAGCAGAGATCCCTTGCTGCGTTTGCAGAAAACCTGGGTTAAGTTCGCAGCACCCACAGGGCAGCTCACAACTATCTGGATGCCAGACACGAATATGGTGTAGACACACACACATGGCAAAATACTCCTACACATAAAATAAAATTAATAAATCTCATTAAGAAGTCGCATTTCCTAATTGTACCACACAAAACTGATTAGGTCACAATTGAAACACCTGTCTCTTGAGAGGTGTGCTTTGGTTTGTCCATGTTGAGTCACAAGACCAGTTACTGAACAGCTTTGTTTTGTAGCAAAATCTCACATTTCATTCTGTACAAATGAACCCCAGAGTCATCTGGCTACGTCACTAGCAAATGTTGTTTAACACTTCAGCACACAGCTGAAGCGATCACTGTAAAGCAGTTTAAAGTCTATGACTTTGGGATGATACAGTGATAATTACCACACTTCTTTGAAGAGCATGTTTTGACTCTTGGAGTTTTGAATTAATAAAATCCTTTCAAAGTATATTCCTATTGCCCTATATTTCACTTCATTTTTTGAGTGACAAGGGGAAGAAAAATCCACAGGGTCAAGAATTTTGATTAATATATTTCTATTTCACCTGACACTACTCTGTTATGTATATTTTATGAATAACCATCATGATTGTAAATGGAACATTTCACCTTTCAGAAACTAAAGTACCACCACTAAAGAACTAAAAAAAAAAAGTATGCAATTTGATAAAGAAAATTACATATGAATCAATTTCTTTATAGCTCAGAAAAAATTAGATGACTCATCTATTAGAAAGAATTGGTCTTGCTTTGCTTATAGAGGTATAATTTTGGCATTTTTGGCATAATAAATGTAGAGATTTATATCGACTGCAATCCCTTTTTTCCATAGTATATTAATATCCTTTAAGCCTTTGGGTATCTCAACAAATAACAAGTAAAGACTGATCTACACATGGAAGCACCACAAGTAAGGCAAAATTGAGTGACATGTCATGTTTATCAAATTAGAGAACTATGACGTCCTGATGAATGTAGATTCAAAAACTCTAATAAAATACTTACAAACGGAATACACACACACACACACATACACAAGTACACACACACACAAAGCACGCACACACACACGTACACACACCACACACACCACAGACCACACACACCACACACACCATACACACACCACACACACCATACACACACCACACACACACACACACACACACACACACACACACACCCCACACATACACCACACTCACATACACCACACACACATTCACACACACACACACTCACACCCCACACATACACCACACTCACATACACCACACACACATTCACACACACACCACACACCACACACACACCACACACCACACACACACACATACACACACACACACACACACACACACACACACACACCACACACACACAAATTTCAGATAAGTGTTATTATGTGCCGAACTCCTTAAACCAGAAAACCAATGTGTAATTGTACTTTCTTAGCTCACTAATATGTAATTGAACTTCACTGCCAATATAAGAGATTTAGTTTACAATTTTATAGTCCCTTTCTGGAATTAAGCTAATGGTGCTTTCACATTCGGTATTGACCACCTTCATCCATCAACAACTGATGCCCTTTCTGGTAATATATGCCTACACTTAATGCCACAGAATGGTTTCTCAATACCTGTGATAGGAAAGAGATCAAGCAGTCCTTAACATAATAAATGTAACTGTGTGAACTATTTATTACCTGCAAGCCAGTTCATCTCTTTCCTTATTATTTCTCTGAGTTCATCATATTCTTTTTCATTTACTCATTCTATATATGGAATTACACACCTGCCATTTTATGCAGCAATAACTCAAGATCTTATTTGATAATTATTCACTTTTAATTCTTTATTTAAATCCTTCATGTATTGGAGGTTCAAGCAATCCTCCTCTATGCTCTATATTTCAAATTCACTCTACTTTACATCATTGACAATAGTATTCCACACCTATTTTAATTACTATATCCAGTTTTCAAAAATAAGACCTATGCTTTTCAGGTTTTTATTCCAAGTGTCTAGAACATTTGTGTAATCGTATACACAAAACTAAATAAAATAATATATGAGTAAATACATAAATGTGAAAATATAGAAATTAATAATGGATTACTTGATTAGTTAATATTAAAATAACACAACTCACCATTGGTCCAGGTTTTCCAGGCATACCATGGGCACCTCGTTGTCCCTAATTTAAAAAGAGAGAGAGAATTAAAAGAGGGAAATACATCTTCTACAGTGTTTCCTCATAATTCATTTGCTTCCCAAACAATTTCCCCTGAAAAATATTGAAAAAAATATTAAGGCTGACTGACAAGGGCCACTAAACTAATGGCAATGAAAGCATGGGTTTATTCAAGACAGAGTGCTGTGAGACATTCTGTATGTCAAATGTGCTGCTCTGATTGGTTAATAAATAAAACACTGATTGGCCAGTAGTCAGGCAGGAAGTATAGACAGGACAAGCAGAGAAGAGAATTCTGGGAAGTGGAAGGCTGAGGCAGAGAGACACTGCCAGCCACTGCCATGACAAGGAAGACATAAGGTACCAGTAAGCCACGAGCCACATGGCAAAGTATAGATTAATAGAAATGGGTTAATTTAAGATATAAGAACTAGATAACAAGAAATCTGACACAGCCATACAGTTTGTAAGCAATGTAAGTCTCTGTGTGTTTACTTGGTTGGGTCTGAGAGACTGTGGGACTGGTGGGTGAGAGAGATTTGTCCTGACTGTGAGCCAGGCAGGACCAGAAAAACTCCAGCTACAATATATTATATACATATATATAAGGTAGCAATAAACATATTTATCCTGTATCAGTAAAATACAAATAAACGAAAAACAATTAAAAGCAAGATTAAAGAAAGAAAACGGATCCAAGTATTGGCTTTACTTAACTGCATCACCCTGTGTCATGTAAACTCAGACCCAATGATAGTTTGAGCATCTTGTCCTTCTCACTGACCAGATTAACTCTGAGGACAAGTGCTTTTGCAAAACAAACAAACAAAATAATAACACAGGAGGCACAAACAAAAATTAAGTTCAAATTAATTCTTTCTGTTTCAGAGACATCCTTGTCAGGATGGAATATCACAGAAGGGCCCACTGAGTCATTTGGAATAACACCTGTTGAGGGCTACAGTCAGACTCTCCCAGGGGACTGCAATGGCTCTTCCCATTGCTGGCCTTTCTTTGGTCATGTCTACACAGGCTGATGATTCCCTGGGTATTTGCTGAGTTCTTTGCTGTAATTGCAACACTATCCAGCTTCTTCTTTCAGAGTCTGCTTTCTTATTCATATTTCATAGGTATATTTTCTGATGCACTCCCTCATCAATTTCCCATTTACAAGTCACAGTTTTCAAGCTGTTATCTAAGAAAACTGACCTAAGTCCCAAAGTCTACTGTTGTCAAATGTGCTACAAGATGGCAGATGTGGAAGTAGACATTTTAAGCTGGATTCTTCACTGTCTAGTTAGCATTGGATGGAGGGGATCATGCTTGGCTTGCTGTCCAGAGGTAAGTGTTGGCTCCAACGTGATCTGGGACAGCATACAGAGTAGAGAAATGGCCTGAGTATACAATCCCTGTCTCAGGAAATTAGAAAGGCTTACTGGAGGATAAACCAAAAGGCTGATGGTGACTGAACCTGGGGGAGGAATGTTCTATGAATTCTCTCCACAGCTTTCAGAATGTCGGACCACACTGTCCAGTATTTCAAACTTGAAGTTTGTATCAGAATAAAAATAATCCAATCATAAAGTTATATGTCTTACTCTCATTTAAAAATCATACCTACTAAGACAAAACTGAAAAAAGTTGAATATAGTTCTCAATACATGATTCAGGTATACTTACAGGGGCACCCTGTGGCCCAAGTCTTCCTCTCTCTCCAGGCATTCCCCTTGGTCCCTACAAGTGACATAGAAAAAAACAATCTCCTGAGACATCTAACATGAGTTCTAGGCTGGTTTGATTTCACTGCGTCATCCAATTTAGACATAATATAAATAAAAATAAGACCTGTGAAATAAAATAATATAATGAATATAAAAAGCAGTGTTGAAAGGAGCAAATTTGGATGTGAAAATATGTTCATCTACAGAGATGCACACCTGACACAAATAGATTCCGCATAACATTGACTTAAAAGCTAAATAGACAAGAGTAATTTTCTATTACTGTGCTAAAAGAAAAGCGGTGGAATCCCAGAAGGGCCAGCTTCCAATTGGAGAGCAGCATTCTCTTTGGTTGCTTTTCTATCAGCTACTTTTCAGAATGATTTACTAGCTAATATATGGATTTTTATTTGAACATTTTCTTATTGTAATATGAAAAACAAAGAAATAAAGCATGTGAGGCTTACCAGAGGGCCCATGGCACCCATTGGACCAGTGGGGCCAGCTTCACCCTAAAGCAAAGGAGAGAGTACATCACAGTATGAGAAATCTAAATACAATTACCAAAATACTGTTCCATATAGACATGATGTCAAAGGCACAGTTTCAAAAAGGACGTTTGCAAAATACACGTTCAAAGGAAGATCTCAGAGTTTGTTATTACTAGATCTTCTTAAAATTAAATGAAAGCATAATTACCATAAAAATAAAGTCTAAAACTGGGAATTTAAACAAGATTGATCTAAACTGTAATCTCTAGTCAGTGGGCACTTACATGTCTGGTATATGCCAAATAAAATTCACAGTGCTAAAAGTAACTATGCTACTTTCTTAGGAAATTTAGAAAAAAAATTAATATCTCATAATGATATTTTCCTCTTAAGAAGTCCTTGATATTTCTGTGCTATTTTCTCTGCTGTGTGCAAAAATAAATCACTTTGGGAGGAAAGAATGGCTAGAAGTTCTTGGAAAAGAGTAGAGTAACCAGAAAGCTTTTTATTTACCTGGCATTTTTAACTCCCTCTCATCTAAACGCATTTCCTCTTTAAATGCTCAGTGAGTCAGGGTTAGTGTTGTCCACAGCAGCTGCAGTGAGTCAGGGTTAGTGCTGTCCACAGCAGCTTCAGTGAGTCAGGGTTAGTGATGTCCATGGCAGCTGCAGTGAATCAGGGTTAGTGATGTCCACGGCAGCTGCAGTGAGTCAGGGTTAGTGTTGTCCACAGTAGCTACACTGCTGCAGTGAGTCAGGGTTAGTGTTGTCCATGGCAACTGCACTGCTGCAGTGTGTCAGGGTTAGTGATGCCCACAGCAGCTGCAGTGAGTCAGGGTTAGTGATGTCCACGGCAGCTGCAGTGAGTCAAGGTTAGTGTTGTTCAGGGCAGCTGCAGTGCTGCAGTGCATCAGGAACCAAATACCTTGGCACCAGTTGCTCCTACTTCACCTTTGGGGCCTTCCAGACCTTTGTGTCCCTGCAAAGAGCAATGTAAATTTATGAATATTTCTAGCTTTCTTCAGTTTTCAAAAGGACAAAGGAAGAACCAAAAACACATTTACACACAGGGCCATGTGGAGACAAGCATTACAGGTGAAATAGTTGCTCACTATTCTTCTAAAATTTCAATACTTTCTTGAAATATATTAGAAGAAAAAATAAGATTTCACAAATAATGTTCTCAGCTTAAAGCACTGGTAACCAAATTATGACTTCTTAGAAAGATAATCTACACTACAAAAACATATAGTGACCCTAGACAGGTTACAAGGTTTACATAGTTTTTTTAAATGTATTCTTGAGTGGGGATTGTCCTGGAACCATTCCCCAACAGATATCAAAAAAAATGTTATTTGGTAACTCATTCAGCAACACACATTCTACTCAGAATTTCAACTGCTCAAAGTGACTACCCAGTGCACTATAACTGATATTGGCCTTTCTTTTTGATACATAATTTTGATGGAAGGTAGAATGATGATACCTATATTCCAATACAGACACATATATAATATATGGCTGATGACACATTACATTTGTGAGCAATGTATTTAATGGTTACTTATTCATTATCTCCAGTCAAAAAACTTCTATTGTCTTCCAAGTTGGACCCTTTTATGACCTCGTGTACTCCATTTAACCACGTCATTCATTGATGATTGTCTCTTCTCCTAAGTGTGTCCATTTCTTAGTTGAGGTTGTAAATCAGACACTCTTCTTGCTCACCATCATTTCATGTAACACAGTATTTCTTCATAGGATCATAGGAAATTTATGGTAGCATTACGATTTCAGTAGTGCAGATGAATATTGCAACAATAAGTATAAGGACACTTGGCACAGGGAATTGCAAAGGTTTTAATTGAATTATCCCCAGGCCCCACTCAGTAAAACAGTGAATAAGACAACTTACTCTGTGACCTTTCAGGCCTGGGAGACCAGGAGCACCAGGGAAGCCTCGAGCACCCTGTCAGAGAGGTACATAGGCACATTGTGGTCATTAATAAAAACAGAAAATGACTTCATATGCCTTTGCCCCCAGGCACCTGACACATCTTTTTCACCAACATATTAAAGTAAAGAACAAGATATTTTCTCTATAAAAAACATTACTAGGGTAATCAAACTAAAAAAAAAATACATTGTTGGAAATGAAAGCACAACACACAGAGGTGTGGATTAATGAGTGAGCTGCTCATGTGGTGATGCTTCACTGTCTACTAACAAGGGACGAGAAAAAGAAATGATGAAATATTCATGGATCGATATGTGCAGTATGTAGATTGACTAGATCTACAGAGGGAAGAAACTTCAGGAGAGGACCCTGGCATTTCCCCCTGTTTTCCCCTTATTATTTTGACTACATGAATTTAGTTTTTCATTGAATTCCCATTACCACTGCCACTGGAAGGTTCTATACCCAGATAGCAAAAATGGGTGCCATCAAACAACTGTCAAATTTCAACTGTGGCTATTAATCATCCAATCCCTAGCACTTAGCCTTATGCTTGGTTAGTGAGCAATCAATAAATAATCATTACCTTGACACTGACTGAATTAAAGTTTCAATGCCTCAAAGCCCTGTCACTTTCACCAGCCCTTTCCAGAGGAACTTTCTTTGTCCCAGCACTTACACAAATGGCAGAGTCCTTTCACTCCACACACCATAGTCTGTATTCATTATTTACTAAATGAATGGATAATAACTCAATAAAAAATCAGTTGATGAGATTACAGCAGTATTTTCTGTGACTTCTTGCAGGGAAAGTACCTTAGTGTTTTGAGAATATCACAGTAACAATGTACTAACCATCTCTGAAAAGATGAGGTGCCACTAATTCTTCTGTGGACACAACCATGCTAAGAAAATCTTTCATATCAAGAAGTCCCTTAAAGGTTTTTTACTGACACACTCCCTTTCACTGACATACATCTCCCTTCACACTGAACAAGCAACTTAGTGCACACCCATCCAAGTCTATGGCAGAATAACTGAGCTTTTATTTCAAATAATTAGTTGACTTCAGCTTTTATGATTGTGGGGGAAATTCCCATGTGATTACACATTCTAGTATAACAAGGGAATGAACTAGATGTACTAACGCTCATAAAGAATTCTCCCTTTGCTGACCCAGAGCTGTCATCACAGCACAAATGTATGCTGTGGTAGTGAGCTTGCCGAGTACATCTGTGCTGTGCTGGCAAGATCTTTCTCCTCCCCATGGAGATACATGTTGTGAGTACATGCAGCAGTGCAGAAGACCACAGGAGTCTCCAGCCTGAGTGGGTTGAAAGAACATCTGTCCCTGTAGCTAAACCTCACATCTTTGTCTGCACTTCTACCCCAGGCTGATGGGGAGCAAAGGAAAGGAAGAGGAAGAGGGGGGTTTGGTTTCATAATTGAAACTAAGCAATCCTTAGAGCCCTATAAATCCCAGTTAAAGATCAACATTCCCCTGTTTGAAAAAAAAATCCCAGCAATGAACCTCATCAATTTTCAGAAAATAGACAGAGTATTGGGTGGTTGTAATAAGTGTAGACACGTTAAGAAATTACAGGAACTAAATGAAGGGGCTGGATTAAGCGAGGGGCTGTTGGGTGAGAGAAACACTGGCATGTTTGAGGAGGATTTTTGCTTACTTGGTTTGTAATTTTCTCCATTCTGTTCTAGCATACCCTAAAAGAAACTAAACAAAGCAACATGCAGATTTGGAGGACTTTCAACGTCCCAGATCTTGGATTCTGGTGGAGTGGGTTGACACATATGTGTTCCTTGAATTAGTTAAGGAGGAATAAAACAGCTGTGTTAGGCAGCCTGGCAATGAATGCATCTTATCCTGAGATTTTAGGGCCCAGGATACTAATAAAGGATCTCAGGCAACTTCAGGACTTGGGGAGCAGCCAAAGGAGCAGCCTGTCCACAGTTTAGTTCTCAGCTGATTAAAAACACACATAAGGCAACAAACTCAAGCTGTTATTTCAGACAGATGGGCTGCTATACAATAAAAATATTTAGAGATCAACAGAACTCAGGTGTTATGAATTGTAAATGAGTCCCTTTGGTGACTTAATTGTGGAAATGTTGAGTTTTGGGAGTATCCACAAGTATTATAGTTATGATACAATTGTTTGGCTCCAGGGTTTCCATCTGGTGCTAATACAATTCTGGGAACTAGAATTCACTGTAATGCTGGTAAAATGTCACTCTACATCTTGCATTTTGACAGAAGAGAACATTGCTTTGGTGTCTGCATTTACCTAGTGTCTAATGCATGTGTGTACAATGAGCTGCAAGTTTCATGTTCTTGATTCAGTCTTTGTGTCATTAAACCAATAATCATTAACTTACCGGTGACCCTGAAAACCCCACTTCACCAGTATTGCCATTTCTTCCAGGTTCACCCTTTACAGAAAAAAAGAGAGTGAGAAGCATGGAGAGATTAAATATTCTCTGAGATTTCATAACAAATCACAGACGAAAAGCCTGTAGCAAGTTTTTGTGTTATACTGCAAACAGTATAAAAACAGAACCCAGGTTCTATTTCTGGTAACATTGAATCCTGCAGTTCAATTTATGGTGCTTCCATGAAGTTATCAGTGAGAATAAATGGATGCAAAGTAACCTGTTCTGATCTAGTCATTTTCAGAACATCAGAATTTACATGCAGAGGGCTGGGATACAGCTCAAAGTACAGACCCTATCTATCATGCACAATGCCCCAAGTTTGATACCTAGCACAGCAAAAAATAAAATAAAATAAACACATGTTTTATACTCATATTGAGTCTTCCCAGCCTTCTAAAAGACAATAGACAAACTTGGGTTTTTTTTTTTTTTCAAAGATAAATATTAGTAAAAGTCCTGGAGAATTCAGTAGAGATAATATCTAGTAATTTAACATTCTCATAATGAAGAGACCTTTCAGATTTTGAAAAACTTTAACCTGTGTTCTCCAGTTGAGAGTAGATTTAATGAGAGCTGAAGAGATGAGGAAATGAAATGGGAATCAGGCCAGAATGCTTTCCCGACCACTTTAGCTCCTAAGTATCCTCTTCCACACTCCAAAGCACCATGCATTAGAAACTTACATCTTCTCCAGGCTTCCCAGGAGGTCCCTCTGGTCCACGAGCACCAATTGGACCCTAAGAAAAAAGCAAAGAATATTCACCTTCTCCATCCAATGCTATTTAAATACTATTGAGACAATGAAAAAAATATCAAATAGCATTACTAATGTTTTGATTTTTATCTGTGTGTCTCAGATTATCTGTTTAACAATAAAAACATTGAAGTGCACAAATCTATGTATCCATACTTTCCACAATACTCAGACTCTGGGTTAAAATACTGTGACTTAGAAACATAGAATTTAAGTATAATCCACAGTACAGAACCTCCAGGATTATCACTTCTTGTTATTGTGGCCTACGAGAACAATTTCTCACAACACTTCATAGAGGTAGAGCCCTGTGAAATGGGCTGACATGCTCACTCCACACTCACCATTGGTCCAGGCTCACCAGGCTCACCGGGAGGTCCTGCTGGCCCCACGCCACCCTAAAATTGAAAACAAATGATAAATGAACCGAAGGAAAGAAGAATAGCAAGTTCTGTATTCTTAGCAATGTGTAGTGTGGGGGTTGCTCTCAGTCACTGTCCAAATACAGAATTTCAGGTAAATTACTGAGTCTGAATATAATGGAGTTTCACAATCTGAAAAAAAATTAGATTAATATTAGGACTCAGTTTATTGTTCTGTTTAGATAAATGAGTCTCTTAAAATTAAATAGCGCTAGCACAGAATGGGTGCTCAGTCAATAGTAATCATCATCACCATCATCATCATCTTCCTCACCATTATCAACTACCTCTATGTTCAGCAATGTAAGGAAGTAAAATCCATACAGATGATCACAACAATGTGATTACCTTGACTGAGCTAAAGATTTTTTCTTTTGAATTATTCTTAGCTAATGCCCAATAGATCATTACAAAGAGTAAAATAGTTCTGAATCATAGTTTTACTAGCATTTGAGAGGTGTAGAGAGAAAGTATATAGTATTAGGATCTTCTTAAAGATTCCACAAAATAATCACCTGGGCCTTAATTTATAATAATACTAATTGGAAATGCCTGCCCCTTTTTTTTAATCTGTAAAGACTGAGAGTTGGCAATAATCAATTATGGAAATCATCATGACATAAGATGATGTTCTGTTAGTTTAGAAGCAAAGACATGCAAATCCTAGTGCTAGGGTTCAGTCACATAAAGAAATCAGATGATGAAACTTGAGGACCCTTAAGAAACTATGAGGACTAGGGACATAGCTCGGTGGATTAAGGATTTGCTGTGCAGGCATGAGGAGGATGGGAATGTGTGCCCCCAGCACACATGTAAAAGCTGGGCAGATAGATAGGCAGTTCTAGGTAGACAGAGCCTGGGACAGGCCATTTCTAAAGCAAGCCAGCCAGATGACTGGCCAAACTGGTGGGCTATCAGTTCAGCAAGAGACCCTGCCTGCAAGAGAGAGACTCTGCCTCAAGAAATAAAGTAGAGAATGACCAAAGAAGACATACAACTTCAATCTCTGGTGTACACACACACACACACACACACACACACACACACACACACACACAATGTTATCAAGAATCTTTGAAAAAAAGCTGCATATGTTTCTAAATGGATGAGGATTATTTGGTAGCTGTCATTCCAAGTGATAACTATGCAGTTTAATAGTCTGCCCAAAGTAGTTATGAAACATGAACCTTACTTGCAATCTTTCTTTATGTTACAGTCTATAATTTAATTATACAAACACTTACTTGCTGTCCTTGTAAGCCTTGAGGTCCCCTTGGGCCAATAGGACCCTTAAAAACAAGTGGAAAAAAAGTTACTTTATATTCAAGTCATGTTATAATTATTTTTATTTATTTTTATAATCCATTTATTTTATTTTATGTGTATGAGTGTTTTGCTCATGTATGTGTCTGTGTGCCACATGTGTGCCTGGTGCTCTTGGAGGTCATAAGAGGGTATTGTATCCTCTGAAACTGGAGTTATGATAGCTGTGAGCTACTGTGAGGGTACTGAGAGTCAAACCCCAGTTCTCTGAAAGAATAGGTGCTCTTAACAGCTGAGCAATCTCTTCAGCCCCTCAACTCATACTTTTAAAATGCTGAATGTGTTTTAGAACCTAGAAAGTGACGATTGACTAGAGGGCCAGGCTGACATGCCCTGGCTTTGCTCTTCTGGGAGGCGGATGGACTCAGAGAGATTAAATTTGAGTGACATATGGGATGATTTCATTGTGTATCCTCTGTGCTGTTAAGAGAGATAAATATGCCTGTGCACACTCAGCCTCTTTTAGGACAAGGGCCCTCACATGTTCAAATGGGTGGCTTGGATAGAGCAGAACATCTGCAGAGGGAGAGTCTTGGCAGGCACATAGTACTTACAGAGAGCCTGTTTGGGGCTTCGGCTCTAGAGACGGCTAGCTTAAATGCCAAGCTAACAGTTTACAAAACCAACAACATTAGCCAGATTATTTTCAATGTCAGTTTAAAATTATCTGGGAACTGGGTTTTCTGGAACACTTCTTTCTTCCACAACACATATTAAAAGTATGAGCACAGGTTTCCCTCATCTAAACATGAAACATTTCCCCTGAAGAAAAGGGGTGTCATGGGAAATGAAAACTTAGGGGAATTTTAATTCCATATGAGGACAAGAGAAATTAATGTCAAATCTCTAAAGTAAAATCAGTTTTACTAAAATTAAGTTCAATCGAGTGAAAGATGCTAAATTAATTTTAGTTCAACCTATATTCTAGCTACGACAGAGAAAAAGCACCTTTGAAAATGTGGAAGTTGAAAGATGGCCACTTGGGAGGAGAAAGACAGTGAGTAGGAAGAGACAAGCGTGGGAAATTCAAGAATGAACATGATCAAATTGTGAAGATGTATAAGGACAACATAATGAAACCCATCATATGGACAATTAATATAAACTAATTAATTTTAAGTTAAAGAACTTTAAAATTAAAATATTGATAAGATACTGGTATAGATATATGTAGTGGATAGCCATCCCAGCATTGGCCTGGAAGTTCCAACCCCCATTGAGGCTTCAGTAATGATCACGCCCACAAGGCGGGGCAGAGGAGGGAGCGGATGACCGAGGATCAAGAGGAGGTCGCTCTCTTGGTTCGGGGACCCTGGACGCTAGAGGTAGACCGAGCAGAGTTCTCCAGAGAACACTGCCAGACTGCGCTATACCTTTGCCAGACCCTGCAACCTACCCCTTCATTTGTAAGTTACCCCACAAAATAAACCTCCCTTTTAACTATGTGGAGTGGCCTTAATAATTTCACCAATAGATATATGTGTGTTTTAAATTTGCGTATATTAAGCATTAGGTATCCCAGAAAACTATCACAAAACAAGCATTGAACAGTGCCACTATAACTTAGAAGTCATACAAACCTCATTTGAGGAGAGCTAAAGCTGGCCTTCAAGGTGGGGAGAGGCGTGGGCATCTATGAGGTGTGACTTTATTGTTTATTGTCTGAAAGTCCATTAACATGGAACAATTTTGAATTATTATGATCAAAGGCTTGGGAGAGTGAAGAGTGTTAATTCTTTCTATGGGTCTGGAATCCTTCAAATAGCCATGTTAAGAATTTGCCCAAGACGATGGAAAATTCAAGAGGCCAATGATGAAAGAGGACCAGCCAGGGAAGCAGAGTTGTTGGAATAAAGCAGTCAAAGCATGTAAGGTCAGTAGGAACTCATAAAAATGGAAATGGTCAAGCATCTGTTTGAAAATTCTTCAAGTTAATGTTTCTAATTGGCACAATAAAACATAATAAATACACTTTTATTATAAAGAAACAGTCTTTGATGGTGGCAGTTATGTCTTCTACTTCCTCAAGTACAAAATGAAATATGCAGACAGATGTTTACTGATGTTCACAAAGGGTTGGCATGGATATGCCTGGAATATCCCTGAGTTTTTAACTTTCACACAGTAGGACTTGCTAAATACGTTAAATGTATTGATAAGTGTGTTTTTAAAAAAATATTTTAATTTTCTTTATATTTGTAAAGTGTGTGTATATGCATGTGTGCATGTGTATGTATGTGTGAATGTTTGTGTGTGTTTGTGTTTGTATGTGTGTCTGTGTGTTTATGCTTGTGTGTGCATGTGTGTATATGTATTTGTGTGTGTGTACATGTGAATGTGTGTCAGTGTATGTATGTGTATATGAGTGTGTGTATGTGTTTCTGTATGTGTATGTATGTGTTTATGTTTGTGTGTGCATATATGTGCATGTGTGCATATGTGTGTATGTGTGTCATTGTGTGTGTGTGTTTCTGTGTATGTACATTTTCTGTGTGTGTTAGTATGTATATCTGTGTGTGAGTGTGTTTCTCTCTCACACTCTAGGTGTATGTATACATGTCATGGTGTGCACATGTGGAAGTCATAAGAGTCCATTCTCTCCTCCTGTATGTTTCTTGGGGGATAATCTCAAAACAGCAGGCTTGTCATTAGCTGCCTTCACCAGCTGAGTCACCTCGTTGGCTTACGATTTTATCTAACTAGCTCACTCAAGCTTCTCTGTTTATATGTCTTTCAATCAATACTTCATTAGTAAACTTCACACTTACCACAGAGCCAGGCATGAGTCCTACTTGACTCCCCAGTCCAGATTTTTCGTCCAACCCAGCCATCTGAGCTGAAAAGGGCTGTAAGGTAAAGTGTTGACATTATGTACACTGTAAAGACGCGCACCAACACAGTTTTAATAGTGAGCAATGTGTACGTCCTGCCGTTCTCCTACAAGACCCTTCTAAGGACCATTTTAAACAATGACTTTAATACATGAGAAAAAATTCGAGTTGCGTTTCAATGTGTGTGTGAGAGAGAGACACAGGCTACTCTTCCCCCGGGGTGTTTTGTTAAGTATGCTGTCCCAGAAACCTGCTGCAACCAGGCAAAAGCACAGCTCATCCTGCCTGCTACGGATTTGATGTCTTCATCTGGTGGCCTCCCAACCCTGGAACATGCTAGTAACAGAACAAAGCTTAAAGGATGTATTTTAAATATTTATCCTAAAGACACCAAATTCCATTTTAGACTGTTTTAAGAAAAATAGTGTTTTTTATTCACTCATGGAAAATAATCTAAAAATTACTTTTATGTAAGTTGAAAAAATTGTTATAATCCTTCCAATAAATTTCTGATTACTCCAAGAATTGGAAACAGTCTTACTTATTCTCTGTCACCTTTAAAATACTCTGACAATTAAAGTGACTGAAATTGTTCATCTATTTTCTAGCAGTTTCATTAATTTCCAGATTTTAGTGGGAAAATTTGTATGTTGTCCAAAATATAAACAGACAATTTCTTCTGCAATCAGTTGGTAAGAAAATGTATGAACAGTTGAAAAATAATAATCTCCAGACTCTACAAGGTCACTTTTACTGTGTCATGCACATGTTCAACAGGGCAGGCAGAAAGAAGCATTTTATTTGATTAAAGCAGGAAATTAAAATTTAAGAAATATTTTAATGTTGTTATGGTTTGATATAGCTCCCCCAACACACCCTAAAGGCATTTGCTAAAATCTCAGTCCCCAGTGCAATGTTCACAGGTGGAGTATTGGGAAGGGACTGGACCATGGAACTTCCCAATCAATGAATTCATGCACTGATGGAGTCGTAAGTCAACAGCACTGTTGGGAGGCGGTAGAAGCATTCAGAAGTGAGGTCTAGTTGGATAAAATCAGTCAAGTAACTAGGGGGCTGTTTGGGGGAGCTGTGTCTTGTACCAAACCCCTCCCTTTATTTGTTTTCTTCCTGGCTGTGGAGAAGGGGGGAAAAGATAGAATATTTGCTCCATCAGTGTTTGGCCATGATGCTCTGCCCCGCACAGGCCCAGAAACAATGTAGCCAGCAGCCCTGGATGGAAACTTCTCACACTGTAAACTAAAACAAATCCTCTCTCCTTTAAACTGCTTCTCACCAGTATCTGACATGGTGACAAAAATGTCTACCTCAAGAGCCTTACAACTTCCTGCTCTTTCCATTATCACAGATACGATATCCTCTCTCGGAAGAACACAGGTTTGGTTTTGTCAGTGTTTGGGGAGCCTGGAGAAAGGCAGGACAGACATGTATGTTCTCCAGTTCATTGTGTGAACAGTGCAGTGGTCTCTTGACATCACCAGAAAAAAGCAAAGGTTTAGGGGTCTAGAACTATCGCAGGGAAAAACAATTTGATGCAAGCCTTTAGAAAATGATGCTTTGAATTTTCCAACAATTCACTGTAGATTTATAAGCATCACTGTTGTTTATAGTAGGCCTGCATTCATTCCACAGGTTTGGAGTGAAGCATCAACCTTTGAACTGAAACAGTTTAACACCATAAGATTCAATTAGTGATTTGCATGTAACCTAATTGTCAGACTGACCAGAACACACAACTCACCCTGCTCATGCCATCAGGTCCTGGGTGAGAGGGATGTCCAGGAGGCCCTGGGGCACCTGGCTGACCCGGAACACCTGGCTCTCCATCAATTCCCTGAGGACCACGAGGACCCTGGAAAGAAAACCAGAGGACACTAAAACCACTTTCAAATATGTAGTTAGTAGAAAGCTAAGTGCACAGCATTTAGCAGATGGGAATCATGGTAATTACAACAGACAATCTAAACACTGTCAATTTCAGCACTGGTCAGGGCTTCTGTTACAGAGACACAGTCTTGGTAAAAATTTTACTTGATGTGTTAAATCTTAGCATAATTAGAAAATCATGTCACCTCAGCATTCTAGAATGAGTTTTACTTGATGAGATTTTTCTTAAGTATATTTAATAGGCAGTTTCTAAATGCACCTGTCTATCTTATAGTTAACTATGAATATGCCTTCTTAGCCTGTTTTTTACCCTATCTTCTCCTAAAATATAAAGGTTCTTGATAGAGTTTGTGGGTCTACTTCATCTCCCAAATTGCACAAGGCTTGCAGAATTTCTGGTGCAGAGCTGACATTTAATACTGTGGATAACATTTGCACATTTCACTCTTCTTTACTTTAAGTCTGGCACATTTTCTTTTCCTTCCCACCCAAGTGGTCAACTAGACAAATGAGAAATCAGAGGCAAGTAACCATGATCCAGCCAAGTCTAATTCTCAGAGAAGTGAACAAAGACCCTCATTGCCAAGCCCCACCCTCTTCCTAACCCACATTTTGAGAGAAGCTTGGGGAACAGCCACGTCCTCAGGTCTGGAAAAGCTCCAGCTTCCAGCTTCAGTATTCCCTTCAGGCATGTGTGTATGTGTGTGTGTGTGTGTGTGTGTGTGTGTGTGTGTGTGTAAAATTGTTAAGCTCTGATAGAAAAAAGAGGAACAAAGAAATCACAAGATAATTTCATTTTTATCACTAAACATGGGGATTGAGTAAAGCAGTAAGTTGATGTTCAATAGTAAAAGGGCTTCTGATTCTTAGCCAAGAGAGTAGCTCTACCTGGCCCACAATCAGCAATTCAAAAATGAGGCCAGAAAGCTGGACAAGCTGAAGAAGCTGATTAATCCTAATTTGCTATACTCAAACATCCATATCTTTAAGTAGTGAGCCAAAGAACATTAATGTCTTTGAATTGAGGTAGAAAAATTTAGCCTCAAAAATTCAAATCATAATTTCTTGAAAAACATTCTTATATTTTAAAAATCAACCCCCTTCTTGCCCCTAGACAACTGGCAATTCACTACACTCTCTCTAATGCACAATCCGGCTTATTCTGCTGTTGTCTCAAGTTCCTGGGTCACACAATGTGACAGAAACCTTTCGCACCAGAGTGCACAGGGTAGTACTTGAGGTTATTCATAGTTCTTTTTCTTCCCAAAATTCAACTGCTAAATGAAAACTATTATTATAAACAGAAACTTAAGTGCTTACTCCCAAAGCATTTCCAAAATAAACAGAAAACTATATTTATTTTACATGTGACTAGAACGAGATCTGGTTAATATTAATTCTCTAAATTGTTAATGTATTAGTTAGTTAAGACTGATCAGATACCATGCAAGGGCTGATCTGAAGGCAGTCTACATTTTTATTGACTTCCGATCTCTTTTGTATTCTTCTGGAATTATCTCTAAACATCCCTGGTGTTAGTCTAACACAATTTGAGATTTAAGTTAACAAACATTTGTGAAAATTTTCTAAAACAGAGTGAACATAAGCAATTTAGTGAGAATAAGAAAAATATAATGTAGAAAGTTTACTATTTAAAAACCAAAAGTGAACTATAATTGGAAATCCATTAAAATATATTTTATATTTCCAATTAAACTTAATCACATAATTTGTGTGCTAAGTTTCTGTGTGTATCTAATGTTCTATGTATCACTTTTCTCCCATCCCCCAGAAAACTCTGCAGATGACCACTAGGTGGCGAACTTTAAACGTCCACATGAAGAAAATTGCTGCACAATCCTCAAAAACTTTTTATCTTCTGTGGATCAGCAATTTGATGCACAAACACAGGCACATGTAAGCATGCACATAGGTACATTATGTAATGTTGCAGTTGTAATAACTGGTGCATGTTTCACTGTACATGATGATCCTTATAAGTGCCATGTGCAATTTGTATTCAACATACCACGTAATGTCTGTCTCCAGATCAGTGTTTAGTTTGTCACTGTGAAGGGACCTGGATAACAATACACTCTAAACTGAAAACCTTTGTGAAGTGATCTGGATAACACACTAAACCGAGGACTTTTGATTAAAGAGTCATAGTGGTCACTGACTTGACAGGTTTCTTTGTATCGGTACTTCTCAACCCAGCACAATTTTGCCTGGAGTTGGCAGCATCAAGGCATATTTATTTGTGACAATTAGATGGGAGATGAGGGTTACTCATGGCATCTGGTAGGTAGGGCTGACAACAGTCCCACAATGTAAGGAATTATCTGGTCCAAAACTTCAATAGTGTTGAATTTGAGAAACCACACTACCTTATGGTCTTCTGTACTGTTTGATAGTAATGGAAACTGGAGATGGGAACTGATACCTATGATTTTAACACTATTCCTTATTGTGACAGTAAAGACCTTCATCCAAAAAACATCTCTGATGAGTATTGTGTCCTGAATCAAAACTTTCTACCTGTGGGTATTTGGTGGTATGTTTGTAGCTAGAAATTGGTGATGATAATTACACCAGGACAACTAGCAAAAGTTACAAATCAAAGGGAGAAATTAACTAAAAAATAGGGACTGCCAACCTGTCCCCCCATGTCCCACCACTGCTAGTATTAACAGAGAAATGTATTTCACACTAAGAAGCCTGTCAGTGTTGCCCTCTGCTCACATCAATAACTACTCTCCATTCTTTGTACACCAAACACACAGACTCCCATCTGATCAGCGTTCTTTAGCATGGGGTAAGATAGGAAACAAGTACCTACCTCATTAGAAAGGAAAGAAAGAAAGAAGGGTTGGGAATTTTAGATTCATTGATTCCTAACCAATAGTTCTGAAGCGGGTGATCATTATATTCATAGCAACTGTCATGTAAACATTGGATAGTGTCATCAAATATATACAAGGACACCTTTTCTGTGTAACCACCCAGGCTCCATCTCATTTAACTCACCTTCTGACTGTCATTTTTATTCTGTGGTGACACTGGGAGAGCTAAAAGCATTTAAACTACTAAAGCCACTCAATAGAACAACCGTGAAGTTTACACAAGAGAATGAGAACATGTCATTTCTTCCCCTAATATGACCTCAATTTGCTGGGGCACTGCCATTCACTTACAGGCCTACAAATTCCACCCACACTGATGGCTCTATTCTAGAAGTATTGATGTCACATTCTATGCATGGTTTGACATGTAGATGCTTCTTAAGAAAAGTAGCAGTAAGAGGTTCATAACAGTGTGACCTAAAATAGATTCTGCTCTTACTTAAATATTCAGAGTTGTGCGTCATCACCTCGCTTATCTATTTCTTCCACTTACATGTTGACAAACACATATTGGGATACCCAAAATTCTATTAAAAGTTAAGCTTTAGTAACTACAATTAGACATAAAATTAAACAACACAATGTTTTTCTAACTGAAATATGGGATAATGATAGCCACAGAAACTTATAACAGTTCTTCAATATCTTTTAGGGTGAGATGTAAGAAAGAATATAATTAAGAAGGGAACAATATAGCTTGTATGCAAACAGGTGAGAGAATGAAGCTATACAGTGCATGTATGCCATCGTGTTTTAGCTTAAGGACACACAGTTTTAGTTTTAACTCATCCCCTTCAATGAGTGTTAATTTTTTTTTCAACTCTTAAATCTCTGTAGCATCCACAACATGGAAAGGAAAGAATTCTTCTCAGGAAATAAATTTTATTCACTAAGAATTTCTTTTTCCTCTCTCTCCAGTTGGACATTTCCACATCAACCATAAATCACAGAGTTCAGGTGTTTTACCTTAACCAAACACTCTTGGCATTGTTTACTCACAAGTGACAACTTCTAAACTCAACATGATGTGTTAATCATGTGTCTCTCATCAGCTTGGTTGTGATTTGACCTTATAAACTGTAATTGATTACAGTTGTGCTATCTCTCTAGTGAGCAGCGGGTAATCATTTTAATGCAATAATTTTCTCTAAATTTGGAGAGCTGTAAGTTCATTTCATGACCAGAGAAGTTTTTGTGGCATTTAATGGAAGTGACAGAGTAACAGTGTCTCTGGCACCCTCACTGCACTCAAAGGAAAAGTGCAGATCAGATCATTTGGGAAAAAACAAACAAACAAACAAAAACAGCCGTCAACTTACAGGTCTTCCTTTGGGACCTCGGTCCCCTCTTGGTCCTTGTGATCCTGGAGGGCCCTAAAATACAAATTATGATTATGGATATAAACAGTCATGAATTTTTAAAGGATTTAATTGGTAAAAGAACATTGAAACAGAAACATCAGGGTCTCAGTTTAGTGCAGTTGGAGACTGGACAACAAGGCCTGTATGTATGAATGTTCTATAAACTAAAGGAGTGAATGTTTCAGGAGTGAGGTTCAAAGATCTGCAAATAATTAGGTACCACATAAAGGTACTGTAGAACTAAACATATTAGCATAGCTACTAATTACAAATTAAGCATCATTTTCAAAGATTTGTCCCAATGTAAATCTCTTGCAATTAAGTCCTAGGTACAAAAACTTAAGAGTTCATGTCTGGAGACACACATAAAAGTGCAAACCCTAAATTATCAATTATCTGGTAGAATATGGGAGTCCAGATTGGTACAGAATGCTCCAGACCACTCATCACTGGCCTACCTGCTGCTGTTAGCCTACTGTTGCTTCATGTACATTCAAACAGTGACTTAAGTATTATTTTTACTGCATATATACACGCACATACATAAAGTCTACTTATAATTTCTCAAATTATAATTGCCACAGTTTCTCTGCCTTGCTTAAAAATACATTATTTAAAAATTGTTATTTGTTTCAACCAACAACACTGTTTCTGTTGTTTTATTTCATTTTTTATTAAGATGTTTTCCAGACTGGCCCTGAAACTCCTTTGGCTTAAGGATCCTCTTCCTTAGCCTCCTGAAAAGCAGAAACTGTGTGTCTTGTTGCCAAGTCCTGCTCAACATCAATGTGTAAAAGTAGAAACTTCCAAAGTAAAATGAGTCTGTTAGAGCTATGTTAGTGTTTTATTTTAAGACATCTGATGTGTTTTGATAGTTAAAGGGTATGTATATGAATGTAGATACATACATACATACATACATATAGATATAGATATAGTGTGTGTGTGTGTGTGTGTGTGTGTGTGTGTGTGTGTGTGTGTATAAAGAATACTATTGATAGTTCAAACCTGAAATAGATACCTTTTATGAAAAGCCAGGAACCTGTCATGCTGGCATATAACTTCTCAAATTCTACTGCAATATATTATTTAAGTAACTAAAACTCTCTTAATCAGTAAGTACACAAGTATGCTCTCATTTCAAGAACAAGGCCAGTCTAAAATTAACAATGTAAACATAGGTTGTTTTTCCTTTCACTACCAGCCAGACTAACGCATAAGAAAAATAAAGTTTTTCAGCTTCAAGATGAACTGACCCTGTGTCCCATATACTGCTTCAAAATAAAATGTCTAAATCTGAAGATAGTTTAAAGTAACACATTTTGGGATATCAAGCATCCTTTTGTGTGTTTCTGTTTTCTCATGTAAGTCTAATCCATAAAAACGTTCAGTATTCACAACAAATACTGAAGAAAAGTACTTACTGCAGGTCCTGGACGACCGCGTATGCCCGTTACCTAAACACCAAACAAGAAAATGTGTAAAGACAAAGTTTTCAGAGACTTGGAAAATTCAACAGTCTAATGAATAAAAACAAAATTACAGTGGAATCGTTTTAAGAGCGTTACCAACTTGCGGCACTTCCTCTGTCTTATGAGTTAAAACATCACCTGTTTTTTTAATATAGGAAGATAGTGTTGACGTGGGAAGTGATACACCCACATGAAGACCGGGCCACTGCAGTAAATCTTCACTCTCATGGCAGCTGTGTGGCCTTGACCTAATTATTCTCTCTATACTCTTTCTTTAAGTGGAAACTTATACGCAGACTCCAATGCAAATGGAGTCTATGAAATAGTCTTACTCATAGAATTATGTGGATTGATAAATGTCAATACTTAGAATCTAAGATATATTAAACATGAAAAGGGAAAACTATAGGAAGTATTTACTTTTCAGGCAAACTGAGAAAATAGGGTTTAAAGATAAAGCAAAAATGTGTATTCTACCAAATAATTAACATGTATGATCTTTTCTCTTGACAGATTGGTAAAAACTGATATAAATCCTATGGTTTGAAATGATAGCACCTCCATAATATCCATGGTATACCTTCTGGTCACTGACAAGGATAAAGTTGTACTGAGAATTATGCATTAATGTTGAATTTTGGTCAGCATCAAGAAATGACACACTTCCAGAAGTGTGGAACATCAATATATATATTTTATATATATATGTAATAATTTAATATTATAAATATATGAGTTTTTTGGATTGTCAGTCATGTGAATATAAAATTTAATATTATAAAACATTAGATATTGGATCAAATACTATATTTATCTTGTTCATATTATATTAAAATTTCTCATTATAAAATAACTTTTTTATAAAGGAAACAATAATATACAACTACTATAGTTATGTTTGAAAATAATACATATTTTTTGTATATAACATATAATATCGAACACACAAATATACTTACAACAGGCACTAATCCTGGTTCTCCTTTTTGTCCCTAGGAAGATTTTTTTTTAAAGAAGAAACCAATTAGCAAAATACAAATTATTTTGAGCAACATCATGTCACACTAGGCTACAGAAACACTGGGAATGTCTACAAAATGCTAACAATGAGAACCAAAAGTTTACATTCCATAATCAAAGTGTTTAGTCAGACATTATTTGCGAGCACAACTTCTACTTAGCTATAGAAGGTAAAATAAATCTAGCATATGAAATGAGAAAAGCTTCACGTCATTTTGTCTTTCGCAGATCAAAAGCAAAGGGTTGAGTGTAATAAGAAAGAGTCAGGAGAAAAGACATAAAGATGAGGTATCACTAAGACATCTCCCCAAGGATTAAAATCACAGAAGAAACCCAGAGAGATGTGCGTGTGTTTCCCACACTTACTAAGTGGCAGGGTTATCGTTATCAACAGAAACCACTACTGCCACCTGTTCTCCTTTCATAGAATTCATGGAGAATATCAGAAGTGACAAGTGCTTGTCTCATCAGAAGAGAAGACAATTGTTCTAGCTGTGCACTTCTCAATCTCTGAAGGAAAACCTGGAAAAGGTCAACTGCACAGGAAGAGATTTCCAAGTCAATCTATGTGCTTCAGCAAAGGAGCAACAAGGAAACTGGACATCAGAGGCATTTCGTTTGAGCACAGAGCTGTAGATTTTTGAAGAAATTATCTCACTCAGTACCTTGCAGATATCCAAGGATACCATTCTGACATGTTCCCATCATTTTTATACCCTCTCACTTATCTGTCAAAGCTACACTGCTACCTTCCTAGACTGTCATATTAAAATAAAAGTACAGTGAACACCCTTGAGTATCAGTGCTTGTGTGGCATCATGATTGATATGTAAGAGATGCTTCTAGAAAACATGTGGGTTAAAAGTCATTCTGTTTTGTTTTTGTATTGTTCTTTTTTCAGTCTAGGTCACCAAATTGTATATTCCAAAAGGGCAATCTAATTATATCTTTCCAACATTACCTCACACATGAAAAACTGATGAAATTTTAAAACTTTTATAATTTGAATGACCATAATGATAGACTCAGCAGCAGGATATACAACATAGTGATCACATCAATCGATCTGAGTCTGGAGTGGGCAATGCTTCACAGTAGGGAAGTGGCCTTAGAGCAAAGGCAGTTCTTAGGGTAACAGTTATGACTACTGATGTCCTCATATGCATGGAGCTCTTCTCTAGGAAAATATTTTAAGGTCCTGAAGGTGAAGGAGGGGGAAAGGGGCAAGTAGTATGCTTTGGAAAAAATTAATTTATTTTGGATCAATTAATTCTCTTCCAATGGAAAGACCAACTCATAAAGCAGAACTCCTCTCCCCTCACTTTCTTTCCTTCCTCTTCCCTCCTTCCTCTTCCTCCATCTATCCCTGCCAGCAAATTAACATCATGTTTCTAATGCACTTACAATATTCACTAAGTGCAATGATTAATAAAAGGATGGAAATAGTAGAACATGTTCCAAAATCCCTAATACGGGTCACAACTTTATGACAGAAATGGACATATGAATAAAATTAACTCAGCGGTTGAATGCTTGTCTAGTGTGTTGAAAGCCCTGGCTCTCCCACGCTGAAGAAAGACAAGACTAATGAACTGTAGAGCCAGTAGGTAAGTGGCCTCTGTAACTAAGTAGTCAAGGAACTGTGTTCATTTGGTCTCAGTATATTTCAAGCTACTTTCTACCCACACCAAGCTTCCAGACATTTCAGAGCACAGTTCTGTGTGGATAGCATCAGAAAAAAATATACAAAGTAAAACTCACCTTTCTTCCTCTACCTACAAATGGAAAAGAATAAATATGTCATTTTATGGAGAAACAACTATGAAAAACAGGCAACACATATGCTTTCAATAGTATATTTCTTATGGATATAGATTTCAACATAGACAGATAATCTACCCACTAATATAGCAGAGCTCAAAAACTGTCTTGAATCAATTCAAACAAAGAAAATGGTACATATATTTGGAATATTCTCATGTGGTCATAATTTTCCTCATAACATTCAGAGATTCTAGTATTAACAAAACCAAAAAACTAATCATTTTTATCATAAATTATTTTTAATGAATGTCCCTTGTTTTTAATACTGTAAATGAGTCAAGTAGTTTAGTTAAATGCAAAGTGTATTAAATGCCCAACTTTGCAATGAAAATCTGCATCCTGCATCCTGTCCTCTGTCCCTTGATTCCTGGTCTCTGTCAAGCTTTGTGCCACCAAAAGAAAGCCACTACTATTGGTTTCTTGTATATTATTTTAATCTTCATAAATAAGCAAATGATACCAGGCACCTAATTTTTCCTTATTCTCCTTTTCTTGTCTGCATATAGCTGTAGATATTTAAATCATAGGAATATTTGCATAAAAGTTGTTTTCCTGTTTCATTTTAAAATCAGGATCTCATTGCAGGAATCTAGCACAGTCCATTTGAGAGCATTACTTTCCTCACAATTAATTATTTGGTTTGTTTCTGTTTTTTTTTCTAGTTACTGAAGACAGCTTATTATCCTACCACAATATTTTGAAGATTGGATGTGAGAGCTATAGGTATAATTCTGGGGTTTTATGGACTAGCCAGAAACCATACAAATTATTATAAAAATGCTATAATGAATAATGATTATATATATATATATATATATATATATATATATATATATGACCAGCTGTAAGCATATTTGTAACATAAATTTTCTTAAACTCTTTGAGCCAATGAATAGAAAATTATATTTTGACATACTATCAATATACCATTTCCTGAGGTTACAACCACTTTATACTCTTACAGTCAGTGAGCAGAGCTCTCAGAACAATAGCTGGTGATACAATGCACTAACAAACACTACAACATTGTCCAGTTTGTTCGGTGAAACAATGTGACTGAAGTCCCAATTTTGATTTTGAGGGAATTTGACAGTATCATACTCCATAGAACAGATGGGAGGAAGAAGAGGTGGACGTGGAGGACCTGGGAAAATGGATAAAGGCAAGCACCGTCAGGAATGTAGAGACCGGCCCTACTAGAGAGACTTGCAGAGCTGCATTGATGACCAGATTTATTTTTTAAACCAGAAAATGTTTTAAATTTATAATTCCATATTTATAATGTTGGCCACAACATTATGATTATTCCTTGTCTGTACTTTAGTATTTTCACCATTTGTGAAGAAACATTAAAACAAGTTAAAAGGTAGTGTGCTGAGTTTTGGTTTTTTTTTCCTTTTAAAGATGGTTATTTTAAGACTTAACAATGGGAACCCCTTGTGAGCATGCTCAGTATCATTGTGGAGAACCAAGAGGGCCTCTAATTGTAACAATGTTCATGGTTGTGATATTTTTAAATAAAATTCCAAATGTTTATTTAAAAAAAACATATTATTTCCTCTCCTATTTTTTATTATTGCTATTTTATTATTTGTAGCTGAAATTTCTTTTTACATAAAATATACTCATCATTTGTAACTTGAATTACAAATTTGCCTGATTTCTTGCATGCCAGTGTGCTGTGGGATGTCTTTCTATATGCTGTAAAAGTGTTACTCTGATTGGTTGATAAATAGAACACTGATTGGCCAGTAGCCAGGCAGGAAGTATAGGTAGGATAAGCAGACAAGGAGAATTCTAGGAAATGAAAGGCTGAGTCAGTAGATGCCATCCAGGGAGCATCATGTAACAGCACACATGTAAAGCCGTGGAACATGTGGCAATATATAGATTAACAGAAATAGACTGAGTTTAAATATAAGAGATAGTCAGTGGTAGGCCTGAGCTAATGGCTAAGCAGTTTTAATTAATATAAGCTTCTGAGTGATTATTTTATAAGCAGCTGTGGGGGTCTGTGGGGCTGGGCAGGACCAGAGAAAACTTCAGCTACACCAATATTTGTTTTTTATTTTGTTTTCTTTGTTTGCATGCTGGCAATTAACCTAAGGCCTCACTCATGGTGTCTGAATACTCTGCCTCTGGACTGAACCAAAGCCTGAGAAAAAGCCTTCTATGTTTCATGACTGCAAAAGAATTCTGTATCTATGACATGAGTAGAATTCCCTTTTATCTCATTTTTGTCAACTATTTGTGGTTTGTCCTGCTGTAAGATGTGTAACTGTTATGAATCTAAGATTTGTCTAAGATTCAGCTGTTCTGAAGGTCTTATGATATCTAATATTCATGTCTGACTGTGATAGGACATTCACATTTTTAAGCTTTTGCTTAGCTATTATAATTTTATCAGCTATTTCTTGTGTGTTTCGTCCTAATTATAAATATTTGTTATTGTAACAGGGCGGTGGTGTCACATGCCTTTAATCCCAGCACTCGGGAGGCAGAGGCGGAAGATCTCTTTAAGTTTGAGGCCAGCCTGGTCTACAAAGTGAGTTCCAGGAAAGGCACAAAGCTACACAAAGAAACCCTGCCTTGAAAAAAAAAAAAAAACAAATATATATATTTGTTATTGCTATAAATGGGATATGTTTTATCTCATTATTTATATTATAATACAACTTTTTACACAGAAAATCTGTATATTTCTGCTGGTTAATTTTATACTACATTGCCTTGTGGAAACTTTTTACTCAGTTTATTTAGGTTTTATAAATGCACACTTTAGTTTTTGTGGAAACTACAGTGTTTATTGCCGTAAAGGAACATGTCTGGAGTGGCTACCTACTGTATGCTACCAGTCATACAAAATGCATAGAAGGCAAAATTACAATTTTCAAATTTCTGTTCAATTTTCCCAACTAACTAAATGTTTTCCCAGGCACTGTCAGGGCTACAGAGTTTTCTGGAATTACATCATGGTTTGTTCTGTTCCATTGTGTTAGTTACTTCTTTGGAGACTTTTCAATAGTATGACTGTGATGATATTGTATTCCCCAATATATTGTGCACCCTAATAAACCTATCTGGGGTCAGAGAACAGAACAGCCACTAGATATAGAAGCCAGAAAATGGTTGCACATATGCCTTTAATCCTATCACTTGGGAGGCAGAAATCCATCTGGATCTCTGTGAGTTTAAAGCCACACTGGAAACAGCCAGGCATGGTGACTCGCACCTTTAATCCCAGGAAGTGATGGCAGAAAGCAGAAAGGTATATAAGGTATGAGGACCAAAAACTAGAGCTGGTTAAGCTTTTGGCTGGTTAAGCTTTTAGGTTTTGAGCAGCAGTTCAGCTGAGATTCATTCTGGATAAGGACTCAAAGACTTCTAGTTTGAGGAAACAGCATCAGCTGAGGAATTGGCGAGGTGAGGAATCTGCTTCTCTGATCTTCCATCATTCACCCCAATATCTGGCTCTGGGTTTATTTTTATTAATAAGACCTTCTAACAATTTGTGCTACATGTGACTATCATCTACCCATATTCTGCCTTTACCTGTGTCCAATTCTTCTTGATTAATTTATTATTTTTCTCTTCCCACAGGTGTCATCTACCTCTTCTGTCATTTGTGCATTCTTACCTCGTTGGTCAACTTCCTAATTCATCTTGCAGTTTTACTTTTCCTGTTTCTTCCCCATGACTGCATATTGATCCTGCTGACAGCTTTTATTTTTCTTAGACACAATTATGACTTTACTAGATTTTTATCTGGAGGTACATCTTAGTACTTAGTAAGGCTCATTAATATACAAAGCACCCAGCACTCTGAAAGTTCAGGGCTATCCTTAGCTAAATCTCCTAAAGGTCAGCTTGGTATAAAGGAGACCTTGTATCAAAAAAAAGTTGTATAATTTTTTAGGTCATTTTGGTATGGATTAATTTTGTTTGGATTTGATACCTAGTTCTTAGTTCCTGCTAGCCTAGTGTGTAGCTCAGGCTGACTTTGAATTCTTGATGTTTCTACCTCACTTCCCAAGTCCCGAATTAAAGGCATGTACCACCATATTCAGCCTCAGAAATTTAATGTGACCTATGGCCACACACATGCCAGTGTGTCCTTTGTCTCATAAATTTAACTGAAGCCAGTTACTCTTCTCTCATGCTTCACTTGTATAAATCTGTTGCCATTCGGCTTTCACTACCTCACTTGGAACGGGTTGCACTCTCCGGCACTGGTTATTGGCAGGAAGTTATAGATTCTGCTTTCTGACACTGTTGACATATTCTCACTTGCTGTTTGTTTGTCCCCAAGGTTTCATTGTGCCGATTCCTGGATTCCTGGGCGTCTGTGAGATGATGTCTGCTTCCAGTTTTTGTGTCTTTATCATTCTATGACACATGTTTATCATACTGTACAAATTTGAGTTTGTTTATTTTAGGTGACTTGTTTCTGGTAAATAATATCCAAGATGAAAAGATATAAGATGCTGTATAATATTTCCATGTATGTGCTGTTGAATGCTTCATTATTTTTTTTTTTGTTATTTTCAATAGAATTTGTGAAAAGAAAGAGAAAACTTTTAAAATGTCTTGACAATTATCAGTACAAGGACTAAAGCAAACAATTTAAAAGCTTAATGTTCATCCTATGGAACTCATTAAAATATACAAATGATAATGCATGCCTGTCTCTTTGATTAATATATATATTAAACACAAATACTTTTTCTCTAAAAATATTTTAAAACCCAGTAATTTGTATCATTCTTTTCTCCACAAACTTGGCTCCATTTCTTTCTATTATATGGTTCACATTAAGCACACCCTGGATTTTTAAAGCAATGTAAGAGAAACTGCTAGAGCAGTAAATAATATTATAAATAATTATCATATTCTGTAGGGTGAAGCTTATACCAGAGACAATAAATATGTTTTCTGCATTTTCTCTTGGACATTAAGCAATGAAACAGAAAACCAACAAAATATCTTGGAGGCACCTTTTATAAACACAATAAGAATAAACAGTAGCCATCTATAATGCACAATCATTCTCTAATTTGATATAAACATTCAAAACAAGATCCTCTAATAGTTAAGAAAAAAAGAAATCATTGTCTAATTCTACGTTAATTGACCTCAGAAGGGAAAACTAGGTTCCCTGCTTGCTCCAGGAGGCTCATCACACTTTTAAAAGAAATATGTTTAGTTTTCTGGTTTCAAAGTCATTAACCTCTGAGGTCACAGAGTTAGTTACTCTGATTGTTCACTTGGATTGTTCAACTCTGAGGGCAATAATCACTGGAAAATAAAGGTGGGCCATTGGCTCTATTCTAAAACAGCTTTGAGCATTCTTACCAAAATTAGTATCTCCACCTCCAGGTGTTTGTGGGCATACTGGACAGCATTCCCCAGAGGGTGTTGTAGGATTGGCACAGCTGAGCATATCTAGGCACTCTATCTTGTCACAAAGAATGGCACCATTGTCGCAGACACAGATCTGACATGGAGAAGGTTTCCAAATGTCTCTATTTAAATACATCTGGCCATTTTGAGTACATGCTATTTCTTCACCATATTCATCTGAAATTAAAAAAAAAGATGTTAATAATCTGAAATTTTATAATCTATGGAATGTTGGAGATAATAAAGTATCATTTTGGTTTTAAAAGACTCTAAGATGTACCCTGCTAGGCTTGAGACCTAGCTCAATCAGTAAAGTCCCTATTGTGCAAGCAAAGGAGAGCTGTATTTAGGTCCCTAGCACCCATATACAAGGCTGGGCAAATGTAGTCATATATGTGCCTGTAACTCTAGTACTGGCAAGTGGATCCTCAGAGCTACCTAAGCACTCAATCTAGACAAGTTCAATGAGAGATTCTTTCTCAACACAGACAGAAAACAATTGTGGAAGATACCCAACATCAGTATTTGGCTTCAACACACACACACACACACACACACACACACTTACCAATGCATGAACACACAGAGAGAGGGAGGAAGAGGAGGAAGAAGGGGAGGAGATAAGAGAAGGGGTTAATCTCTTTAGGAGACAAAAGACCAATGAACTTATTCACATAAAACAGTGAGTATTTCATCATGAAATGATGAATGAAATACACATTCCCCCAATAGATGGAGAATAAAAAATAAACCCAAGTCAGTGTGCTTTTTAGCCAAAGAATGTTTCTCATAAGATTTTTAGTTTTGAAATTATAAGTGATTGAATATAATAAAGTTTGATAAAGAGGAACAGAAAGAAGCCATTAGAAAAGAGAGCAAAAAGAATTTCCAAAAGGAATGAGTAACTTCAGTACATGTAAACCCTACATTACTTTAAACTTATTAGAGATTTTATACAAGTAAATCTCAAGCAAGGAATTCAAGCGGACTCATGTACTGGGAGAAACTTCCAAATAATAGCAAATGGGCTTCTGAGAATTGTTTTAAACATGAATTGAAAATGAAGTAACCATTTCCTATCTCTTGGATTAGGTTTCCATTAACCATACCAAACTGTGGGTATTCATTTTTTAAACTGTAATAGAAACACAGAACTCATAATGAGAGGATTATCTTCACATTAAAATCAGTTAAGAAAAATTATAGCAAAAGCTATATATAATATGTTTATGTCACTTTACTAGTTACCTTTCTATATTTAGATATGTTGTTTTTAATATTGTGAAATATGTATGCATGTATACATATGAAGCAACAGCCATTGCCATGGGGAGGAGTTCTGGTGCTAGCAGCTTTGAAGCGCCTGAGTGTCTAGAGCTGTGCAATAATTCACTTGGGTTTTATTATGTGTAGGTTGGTCTTTTATAAAACTTGAAACAAATTACATAGTACTTTTTCATTGTTGCTTCATATGTTTTTTGTTGTTGCTGCTTTCTGCTCTGCACAAATGATCCTGCTGCCTGGTTCAGAGTTCTGTCAGTTATCCTATATCCTCCTGGCTGTCCCAGCCTACAGCTATCAAGAGTTTTGCTTCCTGGTTCCACCCCACATGGCCTTCTTCATCAAGGAGACAATAGGTTCCCTTGTTTAGACCCACCTACTCCCCTCTGGAACTTCCCACAACAACCACACAGAGGAAAATAGACATCTCAACCCTACTAAGGTTTAGTCCTCACCTGACATTTTAAATACCTCCACTGAAAGGAAAAAGGCAATTGAGCAGAGGAGTGGGGGAGCACTCAACCAACAAACTTCTTCAGATGCTGAAGTCTCAGGAAAGAAACACAATGACACCCAGTTCTCAGAAATAGACAGGTCGTCTGTCAAGTGTTCAGAACAAGACTGCTGAGGGACACTGATCACAACCTTACCCTCTCGACTCAGTTATCATTGCAGAGTAGGAGGCAATAAGATTGTGAGGGCCTATCCAGGCCACCCAGCACTACATATCAATATTGAGACTCTATATCAATATTTCAAAATAGAGAGGGAGGGAGGGAGGAAGGGAGGGAGGAAGGAGGTAAGAAAAAGAGAGAAAAGAAGGAAGGAAGGATTGTAAAATGCAGAAACAGTGGCTATCTACAGCCAAACAGTATGTCCTAAATATATCATAGTTGCACACATGAGCTCACATCAGCTGGAACTGACTGCACAAGATCAAACCAATCAAAATCCCACCCTTAGTTGAGGATTGTTGGCTATTTATGGCTTCTAGGGGATGGAGAGTCAAGTTATTTTCAAAGATATTCCATGAATGGCTACCCACACACATGCACATTCAGGCGGCACCACATGAACGTTTAACGTAAAAGAACAAACAATATTGGGAAAACTACGTGGTGAGGGGATAATAGAGTAATTAGAAAGGATAAAATTGAGGGGTACTAATTAAGTTGCATTATGTACATGTATGAAATTCTCAATAAAATGTGTTATAGCTCCATTAAAAAATGAGTTGTAAGCAGTCTACTTCCAAAGTAAACATTCCAAAACATGATCTATATAAACATGGACTCACATTCATAATCAATTGAATAATTACAATAAGTAGATAAATTTAAAATAACTTCTGAGTGGCAAGATGGATCAGTAGGTAAAGGCTCCTATAGTAAAGTCTGAGTTTAACCCCAGGGGAACCCACAGAGTGTAAAGAAAGCAACCCAAAGATTTCCTCTGTCTCCATACTCTAGTTCTGTGTTCCCCATTTCCTTCATGCAAACATGTGAGCAGACACACAGAATAAATGAATAAAAGTAATTTTTAAAGTAAAAAGAACTTTGTTCACTAAGTTGTGGTTGAGGAAGCCCCATCTATTCACTGGTTTTAAAGTCCTTGCTTCAAAATCAAATACTCCATAAAGTCCAATAGCTATTTCTCTCACAATTTGGGTGGTCAAGGTTGGGGGTTGGTAGTGTTCAAACATATTAATGGGGGTGAGGCGGTAGTGGGTATATGCTAATTGTTCAAATATTGAAACATATATATCACTTGAAATATCATATATTAATATGGATTGTTATATATAATGTTTTAGACAACATTGTGAAGTTATATTTACTATATAATAAAAAACTAATTTATGTAAATTACTATACAATGTATTAATATCAATTAAATATGGAATTGTTATACTATATAATTCCATTTTGTAACACTTAATGTACTATAAACTATTAATTTAAATTTACATATGCATAATGAAATATTCTTAGATATAGTATATTATTAGATGTATTAGCTGTGGTAATATATACAATATAACTGAAATGAACTAAAAGCTGGGAAGTCAAAACATACAAGCTTGCATGCACATTTTCAATTAGATATTACTAGAATACGTAAGAATCTCTTCAGCAGATGGCTTAATCATATTGCTGCAGCTACTTCTGGAAAGGAGGTTTTGAGAATTCTTTCCCCAGTTCACTAGTCCATTTACATTGTTCAGAGTACTTTTGTCTTTGTCAATAAAGCTACTTCTATTCAATCCCTAACTTAAAAGGCATTTCTTGTTTTATATCTTCTGGTAACTGCTGGAATTTTCAAATAATCTGTATTGTTTTCTCTGAAAGTCAAATAAACTTGTTCTTGAACCTGATATGAAAGTGAGAGAGGAGGGAGGGAGAGAGAGAGATTGGAAGAAAAGACTCACCTTTTCAGTTCTGTGTTAACACAAATAATAGCAATTTCTTCCTGGAAGTTTAAGACTATGTGATCTCAACCAAGGGGCAGAGAAGGGTGTCACTGTATTGCTTTCTTTAAATGGCGATGCCAAAAGCTAGTTTTATACTTTGATTCATCACTGATCTCTTTCTCCTGAGACTTTATAATTAAATTTAAGATGATATGGACATGTAGTTGGAATGCTTTTAAATGGCAAGGAGATGAAAAACCACATTCACTACTGAGGCATGCCTTCTCTCCACCCACACAAGAATCTGTCCCCATTACAGAGGGCTCAGTGAAGTCTCGTTGTGCATGTCTGAATGAAAGATGTGTGCAAAGCAAGAGTGTTTAGAGAATAGAGCTCACACACTCCTCTGTGCTTCCACATGACAGATGTGAATAATATGTCTACCATCCTTTGTTTCCACATGGCCATTTACTCAAATTTACTTAAATGAAAAGCAGAATAAGAAACAAAATGGTGGTCAGTTTGTTGAAAAGAATTACAAAGATGTTGTCATGAAATAATTATTGTATGAATACAAAGAAAAAAAGTAAGAATTTTCAAATGACATCTTGAGAAATCTAAAAGTGCCCTCAAGACTATGCTACTCAATTCCAAAACATAATCCAGGCTCACATCTATAGTCTAGATTTGAGTCCTAGAACACACACAAACACACACACACACACACACACACACACACACACACACTCACATCCTGCAAATCTGTGACTTTATGCTACTTACACTTTTTGCTATTTATAGTTTATTAATATCTCTAAAATTTAAAAGAGTTTGAAATCTGGCCTTATTTTTATTCTTTTCTAATTTCTATGATATAGTCTCCTATATTTTAACTTCCACACTACAGGATTGTTTTCTCCTTACTAAATACTCCAGCAGACTGACTCCATTGTGAAGTCACCCACTCTGGCACAGCTGTCTAGATGGAGAGATGTATTTTGTTTGATCATATTTTACTTGAAATCAACTCAATTGTCCTATGTTTATAAAAAGTTTTCATAGATCTGTTTACTTACAAATCTTATGTGCTTTTCAATTTAATTGTCTAAATTCAGTTCTTAATCACTAGATGGCAGAACAATCTTATAACAATAAACAATTAGAAACTTAAGATTTTAAAGCTGCCATTTGCCAACTATGGGCTAACATGCCCCACATTTCCATTCCTTCATACATAGTATGTGGGTAAAAGATACCCACATAGAAGATCTCAAGTTGAAAACCAGCTAGGGCTATGTCATGATATTTTATCTCAAATATAAAGAGGTGGGGGAGGAGGGGACAGACAGTAGAGTTATTAGGAGGGGTTATGAACACTTGCTACACTTGCAGAGGACTTGAATTCAGTTCCCAACATTCAGTTCATAATGACGTGTAACTCCAGCTCCATGGAATTCAACTTCTGGCCAATCTCAACTCTCTGGACCTTGCTACAGACACTGTCTCTCAAGGCATGGCCAATCTCAGCTCTCTGGACCTGTCCACAGACACTGTCTCTCAAGGCATGGCCAATCTCAGCTTAGCCTAGCTTTCAGAGACTCTTCTAAGCAAAGTCCCTACTTCCTTGGAGTGCCTGTTACCACAGGAAAACACAAGACCTTGGAGGAACATTCATTTTTCCCTTTAGCCTCTGATGAGTAAGTGCCAGCAGTACTTTGTCCTTGTTTCTCATGAGTTAAAAGTCAGAAGCATCTAAAGCCACCAGAGACCGCTGAAGGGGACTGTGATTTGACAATGTGTTTTCACATCAGCTTCAAGGTTGTGGCATGTAGGCAGGCAGGTAAGTATGAAAGGGTGGTGGGGACTTTCACCTTCTGTTGTTAAACCTTCTAAGTTTTATTGTAATAGGATACCAAATATAAATATATTTTTAGGATATTCATCCAAATTATCATTTCCTGTGCTCTCTGCCATTGGTCTAAGTGAACAGGAGTAGGCATTTGTTGTGTTTGAATATGAAGTGCCAAGTCTTGGTCCCCAGCTTGCTCTATTTGGAGATGGTTGGACCATGAATGTATAAACTTCATCAACAGATCAAAGCGTTGAGTTCACAGCTGAAAGGGTTGTTAGTATATGGGGACCAGCTGGAAGAAGTGGGTCACTAGAAGTTGTCATTCAATGATATATCCTGTCCCTGGACACTTCCTGTTGGTTTTGCTCTCCTCCAATTTGCCAAGGTGAGCCACTTATCTCTATCTACCCTGAAACTGCCTCACAACATATAGGCCAAGAAGTAGAAACATCCAGTGAGCACTGACTGAAACCCGGGAAATTTTAACAAAAAATTCCCTCACATTGTTTGCCAGAGCTGCTGTCACAGGGACAAAAGAATTATCTACCACAGTATCCAAAGGCCACTGAGCTGAGCTCAATTCCTGCTCTACTAAGAATGACTTTATTTTGTAATCTAAAGCAGCATGAAAAAATATAAAGATGTTATTAACATCTGAGAAATTACAAGGAAGACGACCTCAACACAATTTCAGGGCAGCCTACAAATAAACAGGCTTGGTAAATGATGACAGAAGTCATTTCCTAAGTACTGCCATTAAAGGTTGTTTTAATCATACACAAAAGCTTTTTAGTTAACTAGCAAAACTGTTGGTTTTACTTGACTTAAAATGGAAAAAATGAAAAGCAAAGACAAGACTCTCTTATTAGGTATTACTTAGGTTTCTTTCCATGTGCCATTTGGAAATGCAAATAATTGTGGCTAAGTTATGAAACTAAAATTACACATACTTATGTGCAATGCTCATCTATAATTCTGTCTGCAAGAATGAGTTTTCAGGCTGTTATGGGTTTGTTGTTACTGTTGTTAGTCTCCTCACATACAGAGATGCAACACACCACTCAAGCCCCTGAATATTCGCAAAAGCACTACAGAGAATGAGGTGAACCTATCCAACTATCCTCATACAGTACTGAAGAGGTACTAATATACTTCATACAAATAAACATTATAGATAGATGGATAGATAGATAGATAGATAGATGATAGATCGATAGATGATAGATTGATGATAAATATAGATAGATAGATAGATAGATAGATAGATAGATGATAACGAGAGATCTAAGTAGTTTTTATGTAATTAAATATCTATCCTTAGTGAGTAAACATACATACATATATATCCCACAGCTGCCGAGCCTTTGGACTAAGATTGAGGGCAAAATATTCACCTACCTGATTTCCCTCTTCACCTGCAGGTCCCTCTCAAAGATTACTTCCTGCATAAAGTCCACCCTGACTACTTCACAAAAAGTCTCAAAGTATCACACACACACATAAAATCATGACACACTAACCCACTGACTTCTGAGATTTTTCTCCTTTAATTATTCTGTTTTGTTTTATTTTGATGTTTTTGAGGCACTATGTACCCGAGGCCAGCCTAGACAGGGGTAGTCTTAAACCCTTCATCCTTCTGAATTATTGTGCTGGGATTGCAGATCACCAACACTACATCCAGCTTTGCTCTCCCCTTATGTCTGCTTCCCTGTTTTTCTTTACGTGACAGCTCTCACTTCTGTATGCATTGTTGGTGTCTTTATGATACGATTACAACTTACAACATATTTGGCTTTTCTGCTTAACATATGCTGATATCCTAGAACAGCACCAGGATTTCATTAAGTGTTCACTCAATATTTGGTGAATTAATTTGGTGAATATTGTTTACTTGTTATTCTTTAGGTTGTAGAATCATTCAGTAATACCCATTCATATGTAAAAATAACCTTCCTTCCTAAAGCCAATTGTAGTACCATCAGTGAAATTTAGAACATACTGGATAAAAACATGACTTATTTTAATCCTGGACTATTACCTGATTTTCAAAGAAATATCATTTTATTTGTTTCTTTCTTTCTTTCTTTCTTGTTTTTGTTTTTGTTTTTTTGTTTTTTTCAAAACAGGATTTCTCTGTGTTATTTTGGTGCCTGTCATAAGTGTGGTTCATACTTACAAGAACATCAAATAATTAAGATTGTGATGATACTACATTTTAACATTTTCATTTCAGATATCTTAATCTAAAACATACATTTCATATATTTTAAGTTTTTACTTGTGGAACTTACTTCAAAGACAATGTGGTATTTTAAGATAATATTAAGCATAAGAGACTCAGGTGAGTATAAAATTAGATATTTTGTCTAAGACAGTTTTTCAAAATCACTTCAAGTATTTATCTTTTAACTGTCTTTACACTGTATTTAGCCATCTCTCTCATTCTTCCTAATACAAAAGAATAATTAGTGTCTGTAGACAAAACCTCTACTTTGAAGGCTATAGATTAGCCTAGTTTGAACAGTACTTGCCTCATATGCTCAAAGTCCTGGATTCCAGCATTACCACCACATAATTAAAATGGTGGTATACATCTATAATCCAAGCAATGGGGAGGCAGAAGCATAAAGATTAGGGTTCAAAATCAACCTCAGCTACATATTGAGTTCAAAGCCAACTTGAACTAATGTCAAGAGAGAAAGAGGGGGAAGAGAGATGATAGATAGATAGATAGATAGATAGATAGATAGATAATATCCAGATATTGTAGTAGTCAAGATCTTTGTTCTAATTTGTTCTTTATCCAGTTACTGATTATTCTGCTGTGGATATCGCTCTGTGTAAATAAAGTTCTGATTGGCCAGTGGCCAGGCAGGAAGTATAGGCGGGACAAGAGAGAAGAGAATTCTGGGAAGTAGAAGGCTGGGGAGAGACACTGCCAGCCGCCGCCATGAAAAGCAACATGTAAAGACACTGGTAAGCCACAAGCCATGAGTTAATTTAAGATAGAAGAAGCAGATAACAAGCAGCCTGCCACGGCCATACAGTTTCTAAACAATGTAAGTTTCTGTGTGCTTTCTTGATTGGGTCTGAGCGACTGTGGGACTGGCGGGTAAGAGAGATTTGTCCTGACTGGGCCAGGAAGGAAAACTCTAACTACATTATTCAGTGCTCTTTTATTGACCATCTTGGATTTTTTTTTTTATTTTACAAATAACAGAACAGTGTACAATTCTTAAGGGGTCTTTGATTTGATTCTTTTCATTAAAAAGAGTTTTATAATACTTGGGATAAAGTTTCCAAAGCAAAGTTTCTCAAGCATTTCTAGTTTTATTAAAGATGTGGACTATATAGAAAAGCAAACTAATACCAAATTTTGTTCTGCTCTGCATAGGCTTCATTTACATGTTTTGTAACTAATATAATCATGTGATTTCACTGAAGAACAAAAGCAAACATCAATTTTACCTTGTATCTCCCTTCATAGACACTGCCAGAGTAGACAGTAGATTCTAAGTAAGGCTAGAATCATTACTGGAGAACCTATGTCCATTTCTTAGTCTTTACTGCCAGTTTATCCTTTATAATATGTGTCCACGATTATATAGGAGTCAACCTACAATAGGTTTAAGGTCAAGACTGGCTGTGATTGACTCTCAGAACCAGCTGAACGTCAAAGCAATATCTGGAAATTTATATAATTAACTTTCTATTTTCTCAGAGAAGCTACTCACTGGACACTTTTATACTTCAGGAGAACAAAAGACAATAAAAGCAAAGGGAGAAAGAGGGAGGAAGACATGGAAGGAGGGCCAAAGTCTAACCAGCAAAGCCATCGTCTCCCTTGTACCTCTACTAACTGAGGGGGATTTCCACGTTCCTTTAGTAAACAACAAAGGTGAGTCCAAGACATTCCCTTGTACTATGGTTAGATGGGGAAAATGTATTTGTAAACCCGTGTCACTCTGAGGAACATTTACTATGTTCTTAACAAGTAAACAAACACAAATCAAATTAAAAGTCTTGCACAGAGGGAAGTTGACTAATTTTAAAGCTCTTAAGTATTAATGCCATTCCTTTTAGTTATTTTTCAATTATTAACTTAATCATTATTGCAAATTTATTGAAACACCATGTGCTGGGGATGTCTTTCTGCATGCTGCATACTGTGAATGTGTTGCTCTGATTGCTTGATAGAGCATTAATTGGCCAGTAGCCAGGCAGGAAGTATGGTATAGGCGGGATAAACAGAGAGGAGAATTCTGGAAACAGGAAGGCTGAGTCAGGAGTCACCAGCCAGACATAGGGGGAGTGAGATGTAAAAGTACCAGTATGTCACAAGCCACATGGCAACTTACAGATTAACAGAAATGGGTTAATTTAAGATACAAGAACATCTAGCAAGCAGTCTGCCATGGCCATACAGTTTATGAGTAATATAAGTCTCTGTGTGTTTACTTGGGTCTGAGTGGCTGCAGGCCTGAGCGGGACTGGAGATAACTGCAACAACTGTGACTTTGAAGAAAATACAAAGGAAGAGTATACTGCTAGAATTACCTTTAAATTTCCATGAAAAGATTTAAGATTTTATTGTTTTTCAGTAACTAGTTGTTAACCAACTAGCTAAACAACACTTATTTTGTACCAACAAACCATTTAACCAGTGTGGAGATCATAGAAGAACATATAAATATTTGTTAAAATGTGGAATATAAAATTAAGTTTGTACTAAAACATTAAGTCCTTTTCTAGTTAGTGACTTATCACTAAATAAAGTAAAAGTATGCCTCAATTTCTCTACTCATTAACACATAAAAAAGATAAAATATGAGCACTGAATTTGGAGGGGAAATATTTCAAGGGTATTATAAATAAATTTGCCTTGAAATGTGAGTTGATCCCAATGGATGAGTCAATTTGAAAAAGAAATAGCAATTCACTTATTTACTCAATATTTACTTATCCATCAAACTATTGAATATTATCTACAAGAACAAACTCAGGGCCAGTGAAAGAGAAATTTAGGGTACAGCTTCCTACTTACAAATAATCAAAATATATGAAAGTTACTACAGAAAGTTCTGATGTATATTTGCACACATTTGCACACATGTCCCTTCTATACATTCTGAATTTTACATGTATATCGGTCGATTGTCTTGCCTACTCTTCTATTACTGTGAAAAATCACCATGACCAAGGCAACTTTCAAAGGAAAGCATTTAATTTGAAGGTTCACAGACTCAGAGGGTTAGGGTCTACAACCATCATAGAGGGAGGATGGTAAGAGGCAGGCAGTGATGGCACTGGGCAGTAGCTGAGAGCATGCTATCTGATACACAAACACAAGGCAGGGAGAGAACTTCCTGGGAATGCATGGGCTTTTGAAACCTCACAGACTCCCTCCCTCCTCCCAGCCCTGTGACAGATTTACCTACTCCAACAAGACCGAACTTCTGAGTCCTCCCCAACCAGCTCTTGCAACTGGAGACCAATCATCTAGAGAAGAGCTTCTGGGGGCTCTTCTCATGAGCACCGCATAAACTCAATCCAGTTCCCATTTTATGTGCTCTTTGGGACTTTTTAAATACTGTCTCAGAACCGTCCTCTGAGTTTGATTAATTCTGTTTATTTACCTTAATTACAACTAAATCTGAGACTTTCCTAGAATGTAAAACAACAGCAACCTTCAATCATTGTGAAATGACTTGAGGATACCCTTATAAGAATAGACATCAAATAAGCTAGGAGTGAAAGGAATATGGAGTTTCACATGGCATTAAGTTATCTTAAAGGAAATCCCATATTCATCCATCCTGACTTGGTAATGGAACAGAATTCAAGACTTAGACTTAAGAAATGGGGTATATGGCAGGAAGCAAGTGGAAATCCAGTACTATACATCAAACATGGAGCCTTTGGGTGTAGCAGGCAGAATGAATAAGTCAAGATTCCCTGTGTGGGTTCAGTCTCCCTTAAATGTTTTAGTTGTTCATTACTTTCTACAATAAAAATGTTTTCAAATTATGAAATAGAAAATTTAACCATGAAAGAAACAACAAAACAGTATAATGCATGCCTGTTGATAATGCTATTTGTTCAGAAAAAAAAAAATCTATCATCTATTTTTATGTGAAGCACTATAAATAAAAGCTAAGGTAGTAAATATATTCTTTCCTGCCTTTATAGACCGAACAAGGAGCCGATGTGGCAATAGGACCTCACTTTTAAAACATAGAGCTTGGGCAAAGCTGGATGCTGGAACACTCAGTAAGAACTATTCACCTAGGCTGGAGGGCAGAGACATCAAAAACTTCGATGATTCTAATTCTGTAATGCCTTATTTCCTTTCTTTGCTGTGCTGAGGTCTCTCTTTTTTTTTTTTTTTTTTTTTTTTTTTTTTAGGAAGAAAACCAAAATCCAACCAAAGTAGTTCCTTCCAAAAACCCTTTTCTAAGATGTGTAATAGTGTTACTCCTGGCTCCGGCTGGCAATTGGCAACAGGCTCATTTTGCCTGCCAGCTGTCCAGCATACATCTGAAGAAACAGAGTACTTCCTCAAACCCACTGCTCCTACTTTGATTCCTTTACCATCTTCCTCCTTTCCCCTTGCCTAAGGGGGGAAACAATGGCACTCTTGTTTCTAAATCTAGTGGTAAGTCCACAGTAGGTGCCTTGGGAGAAGGCTGTGGCTCAGCAGCCTGCTTTATACCCCAGAAGCCGGGACATAAATGCACAGTAAAACAGGGAGGGGATATTTGTTGCCAATGACTAACTCTGGCAACATTAGGATACACTACAAATGTATTTTTCCAAGTCCAATTCCATAGTCATTTTTCAAATTTAGATTCAGAATTCTGGATTATATCCTCATGACATTTTCAATTTCAAAAAAATAAAAATGTGTATTATGCAATGGCTAGTTTGAAAAATTTTCCCTTGCAGGTGCTAATTTAGAACTTAGTAAACACTGAGCATTAAGATAGTCACCAAAACTCATACTAGGATTTCACTTAGTTTATACTCAGAAAATCTACTTACAGCCATTTTTATAGATTATTTGTGTCTATTTACTGTATGCTTGATTACATCCATAGAGATACAAGAGTTATAAATACTACTCCAGAAAAGCTTTTAGGTGAAAAAGGGGAACATTCATAAAATCATATTTTAAAGGAAATATTTTGCTAAAGACTTTTTAAATGAAGGATATTCTAGTTGGTTACTTTTTACATGATTTCAGGTAGTCACATTGGCATTATATATAACTAGACTTTAACCTCCTCTAAGACTTAAACCTTATTATATTGAGGGCAGAAAATATAAAAGATGAAAATAGGGTGAAGGTCTGCAAAATAACATTCTTTAAACTCAATGTGACCATTTCAACCATTAATTCACAACAACTGTAGTTATCTGCACTGGACCCATACTGAACAACATTGCCATCAATCGAAAACAAGGGAGGGTAGGGCAGCTCAGTAGGTCCTACTCTTTGTTGCTGAACTAGTGGCCCTTAGTAGATTCTGGGAGAGGAGAAATCAATGTATTTAGTTTATACCCACTGCTGAGCCCACCAGGCTCCAACAAATAACTCCAAAAAGCAAGTTCATACATACAGTCCTGGTTTATCTCAGTGGGTCATAAAAAAAAAACAAAAACAAAAAACACAAATATATGTAAATATGAGAAAGATTTAAGTAGAGAAGAGACCATGAACAAGGGTGGTGGGGGATGAAAGTAGCCAGCATGCATGGCATAAATGTTAAAAAAAAAAATTGTCTAAGAGCAAATTTAATAAGTTTTTGAAAGTAGGGAAAAACAGATTCTTAAGCAGGCCTTGAAAAGTTCAAGGAATTGCACATGGTGCAGTGAAAAAGACTTCCTGGAAGGTGAGAGGGATTTCCACAAATAATCATTGAGAAGAGGAAAAGTATCATATGGGTAGGGTTTTTGGTAAAAAGTGAGTAACTTTCTAAGGCATAATCAAAAGCTAGTGAGTTGTATAGCTGATATTTGGGTACCTATGCTTCATTCTTATGCTTCATTAGACAACCAGATTTCTACATTAGAGAGAAGACAATTTTGCACAAATAAAATTTTGAAATTCAAAATCTAAAGTGGAAATTGATTAACAGGATGCAACAAAATGGATCCTAGAGCTTGCATAAAGGAAAGAAGCCCAAGAGTGTGAATTAGCTTGAAAGAAAAAAAAGGAAAGTAAGTTAACTTTAAACATCTTGAAATGAAAGGTTAAAGCAATCAATGTTTAAAACAGAGATTGTTATTATAGAGAAGAATGTGAACTCCATGATTTTTATTCAGTTCCTGGCTCTTAATAAGCAGTATTTCATCTCCAGCTGCATAGTCTATACAGCCACCAAATGTCCTTGTCTTAATATCCGGTGAAAATTCCCACAGCTTTCCTGAGATCCTGTAGGATATTTATGAAGAAACCAAGTCCATGTCATGAATAAGTCTTGAGATATTTGCATGAATATCACTAACAAATGGCTGCATACCAGATATTATTTCCCTTTTTAGATTAGTTTATATGGCACAGGAAATGAATTTTCCCCAGAATATTTTGGTTTTATTGCATGAAAGTGACTCTCATTCATAGAAAACAATAACATAGTGCTCTCTGTTTTCTTTAAACTAACAAGATAATATTTGCTTGTTCATTTCAAATTTTGGGGGGGAATATCCAACTTGAAAACTACAATTTAAAGCCATCAACTACCTACATTTTAAATTACATGATATACAGCTCTTTACTTTCTTTCTCTCTGTTTTTCAAAGTCTTAAAACTTAATTAGTTTTAAGAACTAGTCTTAATGGTTATGTAGCCTGATGTTCTTGTGGGAACTCTTGCCTGAGCTTGGGACCCTTTTCCTCCTACTGGGTTGCCATATCCAGCCTTGATGTTAGGGTTTGTTTCCATTCTTATTGTAACTTGTTAGGCCATGCTCAATGGATGTCCCCGAGAGGCCTGCTTTTTTTTTTTTTTTTTTTTTTTTAGGGAAACAGAGGAGGAACTGATCTGAGGGAAGGTTTTATATAAATATATATATATATATATATATATATATATATATATATATATATATATAAAACAAAATAAATTTTTTGAAAAGAAAATCATTCCCAGCTCTGTTTCTGGTTTTTGTGGCTTTATAAAAGAATTTTAAAACAAGCATCCTCTAGCAACACAGCACACTTTCAACTGTCTCCTTTGTGCTTGCTAAGTTGGGTGCAATGAATTAGTTGTTTTTTGGGATTTGAAAGAAAATGAAATAAAGGAAAAATATATTGCAGATTTTTTATAATACTAAAATCATGTCCTCTATAAAATGTAAATGTGAATATTTGAATATTTGCATAATAGAAGATAATTGGGTAAATTTGGATGTTCTTGTGGCATCAATGAAATATCAATGACAATAAGAGGTCATTGTCAGTTATGAGATTTTTATGATCTCAAACATACTTGGTATGACTGGACTATGTGATCAAATGAGATAAGATGTGCCTGATGCAAAGAGAAACAGAAGGCCTATCTCCAACAGTCTCCATCTCTGACACTGTAGGGTTCAGTTGCAGGAAAGGAAGGTGTCTGTGGGCTCTGGATTGGTAAACAGAAGAGTTGAATGAAAGGCATTATTAAAACCATTTGTATGTACCTAGACTTCTCTGAGAGTTAGGAACTCCAAGAAATCATTCTCTGTATCCATATCAAACCTCAGGTGTATCAGTACCCATGTGCTCAACATTGTTCTACCTCAGAGAATCAGTACCCATGTGCTCAACATTGTTCTACCTCAGAGTATCAGTACCCATGTGCTCAACATTATTCTACCTCAAATCATACAATAAGATAAGCTTGTTTGTACCCATGAGCTCTGGGTTTTGTGATCCTTGAACACATAACAAGTAAAAAGTTTAGTCAGAACTTAGAGGAATATAAAAAGTGTAGTGCATATACTCTTTATTTATGCCATGACCTTATACTAGCCTATATATGATGAACTATAAACTCTAGTATTTAAAGTTTCCAAAAACAATAGTCAGAAAATTAAAGACTAGTTCTTTTATAGGAACTAACCATTAAAAATTTGTTGGATGTTAATTTAACATTATTGGACTTAAGAGCTAACTAGAAATGTTAGTAACCATACTTTTGTTTTGTTTTGTTTTTTACTCTTTGTGGGCCTACCACCCAGCTCCCGAACAAATACAGGGAGACTTATTCCTACTTATGAAAATCCGGCCTTAGCTTGGCTTATTTCTATCCAGCTTTTCCTAACTTAAGTTATTCCATCTACCTTTCACCTTTGGGCTTTTATCATTCTCTATTCTCTATTCCTTTCTTTCCTTTTTACTCTGTGGCTGGTTGTGTGGCTGTGTGGCTGGCCCCTGATGTCCTCTCTCCTCCTTTTCTCACTCCTTGTTCTATTTATTCTGCCTGCCAGACTTGCCTATTTCTCTCTCCTGCCTTGCTATTGGCCACTAGGCTCTTTATTAGACCAATCAGGAGTTTTAGGCAGGCAAAATAACACAGCTTCACAGAGTTAAACAAATGTAACATAAAAGAACGCAATACATCTTTGCATCATTAAACAAATATTTCACAGCATAAATTAATGTGGCACATTTTAAACTAATATTTCACAAGTTAAAAAAAAGTAAAGGTGACAATAAGATAATGAAAGCTATCTTAGAGTGAGAATACATGGGTTTTCACAATGGTAAAATTGTGGGTGATGGGAAATTTTCATATCAAATTTGTGTTACTATTAAAATACTGTTAATAGATTAGACTACTACCAACAGTGCTGAGGGTGCCTGAATGGTATCCTGGTAATCAGATTGGTGAATACCCTGTCATCATAGAGCCTTCACCCAGTAACTGATGGAAGCAGATGCAAAGATCCACAACCACACACCAGGCCAAGCTCTGAGAGTCCAGTCAAAGAGAGGTAAAGGGAATTTTATGAGCAAGTAGGGGGTGGGGGAGTGGGGGGAACAAGATCATGATGGGGAAATCTACAGAGACAATTGAACCAAGCTCAAAGGAACTCACGAACTTTAGAGCAACAGCTGCGGAACCTGCATGAAACCAGACTAGACCCTCTGCATACAGAAGACAGTAGTGTAGCTGGGTCTGTTTGAGGGCCCTGTATGATCAGGATCCGTCCCTGGTGCATGAGCTGGCTTTCTGGATCCCATGACCTATGGTTGGACACCTAGCTCACCCCTGATAAAGTGGCCTCCCCACTTGGTCCTGCCTCAACTGAACGTACCAGGCTTACCTGTCCTCCCATGGGAGAACTTATCCTGTTGGAGGAGGGGGAGGAAGGGGGGGCCGGAGTGATGAGAGAGGAATCTGTGGTTGGTATATAAAATGAATTTTTAAAAATTTAATTAAATAAAATAAAATGCCATTAATAACTTATCTCATTAAAACTCATTCATTGTGGAAGATGGCTCAGTGGGTAAAATGTAGTTGCATAATCGTTAACCTGAGTTCAGATCCCCAGCATTCATATAAAAGCTGGAGCAGAACACATCTATTACACTAGTGCTGAGGGGTTGGATGTGGATCCCTGGAGCTCACTGGCTCTTCAATCCAGGTTCAGTAAAAAGACTGTGTGTTATGGGGAGAGAAAGTCTAACTTGGAGGTCTTCTGCAGGTTCTTCCCCTGGGAGCTCAGGTAACCCCAGGAACAAGAAGAGGAAAGAGTGTAGGAGTCAGAGGGGATGGAAAACACAATCCACACTGAATCAACAAAGCAGGGCACACACGGGCTCACCAAGACTGAAGCAGTGAGCACCGGGCCTGCAGGCATCTGCTCCAGGTCCTCTGCATATGTTAGGACTGTTAGCATGGTGTTTTGTGGGACTGCTAACACTGAAATGTATGTATGTGTATTATATATATATCTCCACATCTAACAAAATATTTCCAACACAGTGTTGTTGTTGCATAGGGGTATTAGAAAGGCCTTGACAGAGTGAGGAACAAATTAGGCCTCCAAAAAATTACATATAGGAATCATGCAAGGAATGCTGAGACAATGTATACAGAGAATAAATGGCTTTTATTGCCCAGCAAATGTTAAGGACCTACTATTACATTTTTTTCAATTAGGCCCTAGAAAATGTATCATTATATTCCAAACAGCTATAGTCTAATGAAGGAGGCATCCAAATAGTCAATTAAAATACGTAAAGACAAGGATCTTGACATAATTGTTGTGGGATTGTCAGGGATTGTACTCCAGCTTGTTAATGGCACTTTGTGGGGGGATCAGGTTCATCTTTTAGGCAGAAGTGCTGCACCAGAGGAGAACTGAGGAGAAAAAGGGTTTATCCAGAAATAAAACATAATTCAGTATGGTTACAAGTAAAGCAGGGAAAGAGAAAGGACAAAAAAGAAGAGAGACTGAGGTTGGGTGTCCTAGAGCACACCTTTGATCCTAGTACTCAGGAGGCTGAGACAGGTAGATATCTGTGAGGTCACGGCCATCCTGGGCTACATAGTGAGTTCCGGTACAGCCAGGACTGTGTAGAGAGGCCCTGTCTCAAGAAAGAGAGTAAAGGGACTCCAGCCAGCCTGAGCATGGCAAACATGACTCCGGCAGGCCTTGCCCTTCTCCCCCATTCTCTCTGACTTGCTAAAAGCCAGTAGATTACATTCCTAAAGCTAGCCACCAAGGTCTATTCCCGTTTTGGGCCACTTCCTCCTCCTGAGGCTGACTCACAAGACCCAGCTATCAATGGATCGATCAGCTTCAAAAACCACCCTTGGCTCCCCTTGTTTCTTTCCTGATGGGTGACGTCTTTCTGTAGGCTCTGAGTATGTGTTGCTCTGATTGGTTGACAAATAAAGCCATTTGGCCTATGGCAAGGCAGCTTAGAGGCAGGCAGGAAATCCAGACAGAGAGACAGAAAGAAGGCGGGAGAGATGCCCACTGCTACGGAAGGAGAAGCGACATGCCAGCACACCAGTAAAGCCATGGAACACATGGCAAAACATAGATGTTAGAAATGAGTTACTTTAAGATATAAGAGCTAGCTAGCAAGAGGCTTGCCATAGTCCATACAGTTTATAATTAATACAAGCCTCTGTGTGTTTACTTGGGGGACGTGAGTGGGAGAGATTTGTCCTGGCTATTATCCGGGCAGGACCCAGAAAAACTTTGAGCTACACTTTCCCCTTCTCCCTAGTCCTCAATCCCTGTCTTTGTCTCTCATTCACTGCCCTCTGTGCCTCTGGGGAAGATAAATCTTTGTGCTAAGAACTTGGTGCTGGGGTGTCCTGAGGTGATACCGGATGCTACAGAGAGAGAGGAGGGAAGCTAAGTAGTGGTGAAAGAGACATTGTAAGGAATGTTGGTGTGGAGTGTTGGGAACACAGATTTCTGTTGTGCCTTATTTGCTGCATCTTCAAAGGGAGCAGGACACCCTCAACCCAGAGCAAGAAAATGGAGAATGGAGAGGCACATTTACAACCCCAACTGATGACTCCAGTTACATTTTGGTTGTTAAACTAACTAGTCATTGGGAAACATTAATGAGGAAGATACTGAGTAATTAGGGAAACCTAAGTTTTTCATGTTCCTTTACTTTTCCACTCTGGCTCTAAAAAATTATGTTCTTCAGCCTTTGCTAAATGAATTTTTTGGTCCTCAGTTTACTCTTAATCTTACACTTTCGCCCAGTACACCATCTCTTAAAATTGTTCTACACATTGAACCATTTTAAAAATGGTTTTGCTGGGTGGCGTCAGCGGTGGTGGCGCACACCTTTAATCCCAGCACTCAGGAGGCAGAGCCAGGCAGATCTCTGTGAGTTCAAGGCCAGCCTGGTCTACCAAGTGAATTTCAGGAAAGGCGCAAAGCTACACAGAGAAACCCTGTCTCAATAAATAAATAAATAAATAAATAAATAAATAAATAAATAAATAAAATAAATAAATAAATAAAAATAAAAAAAATGGTTTAGAAAAAATCCACTCATTTTCGTCAACCACAAACTGTTATTCTCCTAGACCCTTCTTCACTCACTCAACTATTTTTGTGTAAGTGTAAGCAGAGACCCTCCACTGTTCTAAGAGTGGCCTATCAGAATGTACACTAGGCAGGGAAAAGGTCACCTTATAGTGTTCGGGCAGAATCCATTCACACAAGACAGTGTTAACAGTGTCCTGGAGGAATCCTGACCTTCCACAGAACATGCTGGGATCAATTCAGTGCTAAACAATATCACAAACCTGAAACATTCATATTTTAAGAGCTTAAGTGACCAGGATAGGGAATAGGAAGACCCTAGTTTCTCCAGGGCAAGAAGAATGGTCGTGAGTTAGTATGTGATATGGAACAAAGCCACTGTAGCAATTAATTGAGTCTGTTAACATCACAATGCCTGAGCAACTTGCCTGGAGCAACACACCTGTGTTTAACAGCATCACAGATGGAAACTTCTGAAGCTAATTACAAGGCTTCTCGACAAGAGGCTCTTAAGTGATGAAGAGTCTCCTGAGATCTCTGCCAACATAACCTATATTTTGTCAGTTATAATTTTAAAAAGTAAATGCTTCTGCTTGTGGGATGGGAGGCAGGTCCCAGTGTTATCTTTCAGAGCCATTTAAAGCTTCAGGTTGTTTTTAAGACCATATATTTATAATCTTCAATTTCCTTAATTCAGACATTTTGCTGAAAATCAGTTCCATAAAAATTATATGTATTTTGTGATTTTAAATACAGTGTATTTCTCAAATTGAAGGTTTTTAATGTCATTTTAAATTTAGTCTTCATTTTAACTTGGTGCTTCTAAAACTCAGCTCTCAATCAGAAACATAGGCCTTCTTTTTCTTTTTCTTTTTTAAATACTAATTCCTACCTCCTGCTCCTACTGATTCTATTTTTTGCTTTGAGTCTGGAAAGTTCTGTTTATTAGATGCTTCTCTCATAGTTTGGGTGCAGATGTGAGAATGGTTACCATGTCCTCACAACAAAGCACTTCCAATGACGTCCTCTCCATCAAATGGAGGAATAAGATGACTGCCATTCCCCATATGACCATTCTCTTTGAGGGCTTTTCCTGCCTTATCTTTGTGACAACACAGATAAACTCAAACTGGTGTTTTTTGTAAGAAAGCCTGCTGCTGACAGCTACCACCAACTTGAACGCTTTCTTAATACTCATCGAAAGTGAAAAAAAAAAACCTTTAAAGTTTTAATCACTAGAACATTTAGTAAGTCAGCCAATAACATCTCTACAAAGGTCTGGTTTATATCAGTGAGCTTCTGGTGTGAATGTAGGTTGCAAAGGTCTCCCAGAATGCTCATGTGCTTCTATGGTCCTCTAGTGGTTTTTTTTTGTTTTTTGGTTTTTTTGTTTTTTTTTCATGGTATAGAATTGACAAAGCAAAAAAAGAAATCTCAAGAAAAACATTTCACATGGAGAACTTAACAAGGGAAAACAACTGCCTTACAGAAAACAGATGGCTGGAGTTGCCAACCGTGAAAGGCTGTCAGCTGGGCCAGCCTGCATTGTCTACACATTTATAAATGAGTAAGCAGAAGGTAGGAAGAAAAATCCTCCACCAAGGGAGGCCAAATCTGCATCTCAAATTCAAAATTTATGTTTTGAATGTGAAATATGCAAGATGAATATGGGATGTTTGTTGTTACTGTTGTTCCTTTTGAAAGATTCTGACACAACACTTAAAACATATGCGAATTTAGAAAGGAAAAGTAGTGTAGATAAAACATTTTCAGCCAGATGTGGTGGTGCCTGCCTGTGATCCTAGGAGGCTGAAGCAAGAGGGTCTTGAGTTTGAGTTTAGCCTGGGCTACAGGAGAGACACCCTGTCTCAAGTGACAATAGTAGTGACAGTAGTATTGATAACATTTACAGTGGCAATAGTAGTGACAGTAGTATTGATAACATTTACAGTGGCAATAGTAGTGACAGTAGTATTGATAATATTTACAGTTTTATGTCAAATTTCATTTTTCCTTTATTGTCTAAAACTTTATGGTACAAATAAAAGCCTTGGATGATCAATTATACTTCCAAAGTCATCTTTATTGTTTGATTTCAAAAAGGAAATTATTTTCAGATTTTTATTCCATTAGGGTTGCTGGATTTTCAAACTTAGGAAATTATTTTCCAATTTGAAATTAAAGAATATATTAACTGTTGTTCATTGGTTCAAACCTTATTCTAATATCTATGAACGGGACTAAGGGTGTGGCTCAGTTGGTTGAGTGTCTGCCTACTATGCATGGAGCACTAGGTTTGATGGATACGCCATAAAGCTGGCAAGGTGATACTTGGGAGGTAGAAACTTGAAGATTAGAAATTCAAGGTCATCTTTTGATACAACATAATTTTGAGACCAATCTAAGCTACAAAAAACCCTCTAAATAAATAAATAAATAAATAGTCTGGGGAAAGAACTTACATTATTTTTTAATTTATCAAAGAAGTATTATAATATCAGGAGAAAGCATCTTCAAGTAAATCATTTTCATATAGGACATGACTAAGAGCTAAGTGCCTCATACATGCAATAGGACAAAGAGACTCAGTGGAGGGAAAAACACATGATTCTATGTGTGTGAAATTGGGCTTCAACAAAACACACTGATCATACCTACTTTTGTCTAAAAAGATAAGACTCTAGCAACTCTAGTGAAATGTGCATTAAGGAATTGTTGACCTTTATCAATACTCAAGTGTGTTTTAATAAGATTAAAATCCTTCCAAGAGGTTTTCCTCTGAACTAAATGTGTCTCTTAGACTTGAGAAAACTGGAGGAAAAAGGGTGTGTAAGATTCTATGTGTAAGTCAATAAATAATACTTGAATATTTCAAACAATAATTTTATGTAATTGAGAAATAAATGTTGAACTTTGAGTTAATTCAGGTAATGATAATATTGATATTCTGTCACCCACTTGAATTTATTTTTGATTATCATATATTAACATCTATTTTTGAAAAAATTAACTGCTGACATGTATAGACACGTGATAAAGAAACCTCATGAACACCAAGAAGCAAAAGTAGCCATATTTTGCATCTATTTATATGATATGTCATCATGGCCTAGATTCTAGAGACATAAGTAGAAGTTTCCTACCACATCACCATTCCTGAATAACAGTGTCATTTTGGTACAAACAACTTCATAAAACCAAAGAAAGAAATGACTCTATGAAAACACTCTGGGAAAGATTACATACTTAACTGTACAGTCTTAAAAAAATTGTTAATCAGAGAAAATGAATTTTGTACACTTTTAAAGCTGAAAAACATATTATTATCCATGGCTTTCAATATTAAGTAAAAGCTATCTTAGTTTTCTAAGAGTATAATTCCATTTAATTTTAACCACATACCATTAACATTCTTTGAAAAGAATAACAGGATTAAAAAACAATGAGTGAAAGTAAAATAACCAAAGATACAGTAATAAAAATGCATTTTACATAATGCTAACTCTGGCTAATTCACTGTCAAAACAATAAATTAATATTGACTGTCAAGGTGTGTCAGAGATAACTCCAGAAATACCCAAGCAATTACTCAGAAATTAAGACGTCTGGGATGAAATGCGTTTGGACATTGTGGTAGAGATTGCTTTGATAGGAAGTAGACAAAATGCCAGAGAGCACTGGCTGCCTCCAATCATTACCAGAATACAAGCTAAGAATGCAGGACTGGATTTCATTGTTGATAATGTGATATCTTAAATGCCTTTACTTCAGACTGGAGAGATGGCTCAGCAGTTAAGAGCACTGACTGCTCTTCAGGAGGTCCTGAGTTCAATTCCCAGCACCCACATGGCAGCTAACAACTGTCTGCAACTACAAGAGCTGATGCCCTCACACAGACATGCATACAGGCAGAACACCAATGCACATAAAATAAAAATAAATAAATTTTTAAAAATGCCTTTACTTCAGGGAGCAGAAAAATGGAAAGTGACAAGATTGAATCCCCAGGAATGCTAGGAAAAAAAATAAAGTTTATCAGAAAAGTGGTTAAGAATCCACATAGCAAATCTGCAAGGTTGCCTACTAGGAGCTAAGAGGGGTCAGTCCTATGAACAGAGTGGGTAAAGAAGGGCAGCAAATGGAAAGATATGTCACCCAAGTGTCAGTGTCAGAAACAGAAGTTCTGAAATTACATTTCATATCAGAAAACGCACTGCCTTGCTTTGCCCTGAAGAGTTTATGCCCTATTTCTCTATTATATTGTGGGGGGCAGGGTGTGTGTGTGGGGTGTGTGTGTGTGTGTGTGTGTGTGTGTGTGTGTGTGTGTGTGTGTGAAGCTGGGGTGAAGGTTTGGTGTTCTGAACAATGGACTGGGGAAATGCACATGAATTCTGCTCCTGCATCTCAGTGTATTGAGGATATAGCCAAATGGACTCCCCTCAACCTTTCCAAAATATCAAGAAAAGTATATTGACATCACATACAATTGTAGTTAGCTTCTCTGTTGACCTGACAAAGCAATAACACAAAGCAACTTGAGGAGGAAAGGGTTTGTTTTATCTTAAGCTTCCCAGTGACAATCTGTCATCCAGGGACTCCAAGGCAGGAACCTGATCCAAAGATCACAGGAAAGATATCTATTAGCTTGCTTTCTTACATGACCCTGGGTCCTCAGCCACCAGGGTGGCACCACCCACAGTGGCCCATGCCCTCCAATAGCAACATTAATCAAGAAAATAACAAACAAACATGCTGCCAGACCAGTCTAGTGTAGGCCGTCCCTCAGCTGAGATTCCCTCTTCCCAATTCACTCGAGTTTAAGTGAAATTGACAAGAACTAATCAGCACACTAAGCAGGTTTGTCTGAACCCACAAAGGTGGATAACTGGCATTTTCTACATTACGTTTATAAAGTTATTAGTGCCTTTTGCACACCTAGCACCACATTCTCTCCACTCAGGCAGTTATGCAGAAGCAATAGTAATCTATAACTTCAGCCTGAAATATCCTCTATGGTAGTAGAGAGGTTTTTTTGATGACTTCCTGGACTCTACTGTAGTATATAATTTTCAACAATTCTTCATAAAGTAAATTTACATTCAATGAATGAAGTTTTAAATAATATACAAAATACCTGTCTGGAATCCGAATATTACAAAACACCAGCCACAGGCAAATTCCAGAAAAATGAAGTGAATTATATTATAAAAATACTTCTCACTACATCTTGTAATGTTGGATAAAAGAATGGGGATGCAGAGTCAGGGAGAGCCTGCTTGAATCTTTACAAATGGAACACCTTCTAATCCTAAACTTATCTTTTTAGCTTTATCTGCTGCATGAAGCTACAGAGTCATTCATTTGAAGAAGCATTAGTCGTGAAGCTTCAAAGGTATTCTTTCTACTGAAGACAGTATCTATATTCCAATATTAGCTGGAAAAGGCAGATGAGAGAGAGAGAGAGAGAGAGAGAGAGAGAGAGAGAGAGAGAGAGAGAGAGGGAGGGAGGGAGAACAGGTAGAATATAAAGGTTTTGTAATGCATAAAATAAATCTTCAAGTTATAGGAATTTTCCTGACTTTTCTATTTTCATTTTCCAGTTCAATTTACAATTACGGGTACATTCAAAAGAGGGTTGATTTAAAACACACAAATTTTAATTCAGGCTAGTCAACTAAATAGAAACTACCACATAGATGATCATGTACTAGCATCTCAGCTCCTTAGAAAACTTCTTCGTACCAAGCCTGGACATTTGCATAGTTTGTAATTTATGATTATGGTGGTATTGTGTTCCCCAAAATATTGTGCACCCTAATAAATTTATCTGGGGTCAGAGAACAGACAGCCACTAGATACAGAGGCTAGAAAATGGTGGCACTCATGCCTTTAATCCTAGCATTCCAAAGACAGAAATCCCTCTGGATCTATGTGTGTTCAAGGCCACACTGGAAACAGCCAGGCATGGTGACACATGCCTTTAATCCAAAGAAGTGAGCCTTTAATCCAAAGAAGTGAGCCTTTAATCCCAGGGAGTAATGGCAGAAAGAGAAAGATATATAAGGTGTGAAGACCAGAAACTAGAAGCATTTGGCTGGTTAAGCTTTTAGGCTTTGGAGCCGCACAGTTCAGCTGCGATTCATTCTGGATGAGGACTGAGAGGCTTCCAGTCTGAGGAAACAGGATCAGCTGAGGAACTGGCGAGGTGTAGCTGTGGCCTGTTCTGTCTCTCTGATCTTCCAGCAGTTACACCAATACCTGGCTTCAGGTTTGATTTTATTAATAAGACCTTCTAAGATTCCTGCTACAGATTGAAATGGTTTATAGAAAATTGTTGCCATACATGTAGTTGGGTATTTGTAATAGTGCCCCCAGCGCTTCAGATGTTCCATGAAATGTCCAAAGCCTCCCCACCAAGAGAAATAGTACTTCCACTCACAAAAGAGGCAGTGCAATGACTTATGATGTCACCTGCTCCTTGGTGTCATGAGTGCTGCTTACAAACAGTGATGTAAAAAGCAAAGTATTTTTTTATTTTATTTATTTTATTTTTTTATGAGTAATGCACAGACTAATCTTAGTTTTCTAATTCTTTGTTCTTAGATTGCAAGCACTAAGACCACATCCCAAAACTTGTGAAATCTTCACGTTAATGGCAAATAACTAGCAATTGAACACTCAGTATTGGTCTCTTTAATAATTTCATAAATGACATTAAAATAAAAACATTTTAATTTAAATTGGCAGTGGTTATAATTGTAAGAGTAAAACAGAAAATTAGAAGCTAACATTTAATGGAGAACTTAAAATATGCTAAGCATAGTTGTGTTCTACATTTTAGATACAATTAACCCTCAAACACAACTTTCAGAGAGTTAATTAAAACCATTGGCAGCATTATTGTTATATATGAACAATGGGTCTAGTTAAAAAATACATGTATATTTCTATAAAATTTTATACCCAAGTATTATGTGCATAGACATTGTCTTTTATATCAATACCTATACATTGGCAGCTATAGATTTTGTTCTTTTTATAAATATTATATGTACATAATACTATATATACATATATGCAAAATGGTGAAATTTTATGTTTGTGTATTCATACATGCAGAGAGATGCATGTAAACATTCTGAAATACAATCCTAGCAAATTATGTGCCAATGTGGAAGACAGGAAAGAAGAAAGTCAAGTTTCCATACTTGACATACATTTTAATGTTATTTAACTATAAATGACATTTTTTTGCTTTATGCTACATTTATTTTAATACCTTTAACTAAATTTATTTAAACTTAACTAAATTTATTTATTTAACTAAATAAATTTAACTAAATTCATCCTCATTTGCATAACTACAATCCTTTTAACTGCAAGTGGATTTTTTTTACTTTATGCTACATTTATTTTAATATATTGAGTTTAACTAAATTCATCCTCATTCACACAACTACAATCCTTTTTTTCTCATAATATTGTAAACCCATTGTCTTGTATCATAAGTTTAATTTAGTTTACTCAGTAACAGTTAGGAAGCTGCCAGCTTGTTTCACTCTGAGATTCTCACAATCTGGATTTTATTTGCATTTTGACTATTTATGGCTCAGATTTTTTATTGTCACATAATATTTGCTAGAGCAAAAGTCAGATGTCAAATAAAATACTTTATATCTTTAGGATAACAGAAATATTTTTTATAATTAATACCTTTTTCTTAATTCATGTCATTTCTCAATAAAGCTAAATTGGCCCATCTTGGAATTGGTTGCTTTGTTTTCTTATGCAGTACTTGGGATTGAATCTAGGGCCATATGCATTCACCATGAGCACTCTGTCACTTTCTATCCTCGGGGCTTTAAGACTAATCAAACTGACTCTACAAGCAAAACCATATGCCTGAGTCTTCAGAAGTAGTTGAAGTGTGTGAATTATACAACTGGCCTTTTATAGGATACATTATAGTTCAAGATATAAAAAATATTGTCAAAGAAAATAAAATTTTAACTTATCATAAGAAATATCTTCTGGCATTTTAATATATAGGTCATATAATAACAGCATATTTATCAGGCCACCTCAAAATAATAATTTTAAAGATTTATTGTTTTTAATTCTGTGTAACTATATAATTGTGTGTTTTTAATTCTGTATACTGGTATATGTACATTGATTGCAGGTGCCTTTGGAGTCCAGAGTTGTTGGATTCTCTGGAGCTTGAGTTACATATGGTTGTGAACTGTGTGACATGGGTCTGGGAACTAAAATCAGGTCCTTTGCAAGAACAGGATCCACCCAGCCTTTTCTCCAGCCTTCCAGATCCAACTTTTATATTGATTCATATTACTTAAGTCATTTTGAAGGAATGGCTAGGAAGACAGACTTATGGTTACCATTTGACAATCAGAATTTGGCAAATTTACTGAGGTACTTTTATTTTGCACTGGAATTTTATGTAGTATTTCAATGGAGTTCACACTTTTCTACTTAAATAGGGATATTATTCACTTAGACAAATGAAATTATTTTTCTCATTTTCCAAATTTGTTAGCCATGGGTTCAGGAAACAATTCATTTCTTTTATATTGGAATAGAAGCAATAGTTCATGTACATTTGGGGCCCGAGTTGGCTCCCAGGGCACAGGAGATGGTGAATTGGATGGGGGGATAGGTAGATCATCTGGAAATGAGGGGCTTGTGTGGTTCTCACTAAGGTTGGTCCTGCCAATCAGTGCAAGACACTTGTCAAACACAGAGAACAGGTGCAGGGGTTTCTCAGGCCTGACAAAGTTCAGAACATCTAAAGGGGGCATCGCATTTGACCTCCTAGTGTATTTTATTCAGTGATGAAATTAAAGTTGTTTACAAAGTTTTCCATGAGTCAAACAAAATGCATGGGCAGATATATCCAGCCCAAGACTCTGGGTACAAACATTTGACTTATAGTACATTCTCAAAATATTCTTTCTAACCTCTGCCTAGTTTTACTATCAATTAACGGCTTGGTTTGCTTCCTTTAGTGACTTCATAGGAAATGCAAATGTCTAGGTCATTTTACTGTGTCTCCTCCCCAGATTTTAATGACTGTATAGTTCATTGAAATAGTTATGTGTCTATTAATATGTAGACACACACATCTCTTGGTTTTGGCAGTTAAGTGGGTACAGAAGCAAGCACACCTAGATCACAGATCATGGTTTTTAATATCATACCTCAACAGAAGTTGTAGGGCCACTTTGAAGAAATGCAAGATCTTAGGACTAGGCCAAGACATACATAAAATGGATCATATTGAAATGTCAAAGAAGAAGTGAAGATTTGAAAAGGGGTACATATGGTGGGGTTATATCAGAATTTGAAAGGAGCATGCATAATGGTGTTATGTCAGAATTTGAAAGGAGGTACATATGATGGGGTTGTATCAGAATTTGAAAGGGGTATACACGATGGTGTTATGTCCAAATGTGAAAGGGTAGCATGTATGATGGTGTTTAGTCACAGGGACACAGAAGCCAACAGTTCTAGAAGTATAAATCAGTATCTGAGAATACATACTGACAGATAAACAAATAACTCAAAAAGAATTTCAAATAATTTGTATGATACTCCATCTTCAAGGAGATAGAGAGTAACGCCACTCTTTTAAGTATGTGCTCTCCACACTGAGTCCTTTCTAAGAGCACAGAAGGAAGAGAGGTAGTAAACAAGTGAAGATAGCTAGTGATCACTGCATAAGCCAGGTGTTCAAGTTTAGTAGTATTATAAATCACACTGACGGTCAAGTATTATACTTTACTTTTTAAAGTTTCCTCTCAAATACTCATACACCTTTCTATCCATGAAAAAAAAAATCACATCCCAAATGAGGTACCTTCTAAAAATACCTCATTAGATCTCCTCAGCTTTTCTAAGTCATGAAAACAAAGATAGATTGGTAAACTGTCATAGCCAAAGGGCACCTAAAGAAATGTTCTCAGGCTGGGGATTTAGCTCAGTGGTAGAGCGCTTGCCTAGCAAGCGCAAGGTCCTGGGTTCGGTCCTCAGCTCCAGAAAAAAAAAGAAATGTTCTCATCGGATGCAATGTGGTGTTGACTGGGCTACTGAGATAGAAAAAGGTCAAAGAAATGTAAATAAAGCTTGTTTCTTAACAATGAAGTATCAATATTAGTTCATTATGTCTCAAAATGATGTCTGGAAGAGGGAAAATTGGGCCTGGAGTACCCTTGGAAACTTTTATACTGTGAACCAAACCAAAATATAAATAATTCAGCCTGAAGACTTCATGTTAAGACATCAGATTTGGTGTGTATTTTCAAAAAGTGTATTTTTTTAATGACCAGCTATTAGGGCATATTTAAAGTATAATTGGTTAGTCATATATATAAAAACACAGAAATAAAGATAAATTTCTAAGTTAAAAAATTATTACCAAAATAATATCACTTTGACATATAAATAATACACCATAAAGTCCATGCACAATAGGAAAAAAATGTACTCTGGGGCTGTAAGGCATAAAACATCACCAGAGGCCCCAAGGCTGTGATTCCCTCTCAGCACCCTGCCCTGGAGGGTGCTCCCTAGTGTGCCTTCTTCTTAGATTAGGGAAGTGTTCTACACAGTAATACACTGTAAGGCCTTAGCCACATTTGACACACTATGGTTAAGTTTATTGAACAGAAAGCTGGACATAGCAGTGTCACCATGGTTCCATGCAGCTAGTGATCGGAATGCTGAAATTTAGAAACCTAGTAGGTGTGTCTTCATGTGTGCACACAGCATGGAAGAGATGGATGAGGTTTAAATTAGTCAAAGAGCATCATGCTAGAGCCAGAGAGTTAAAATTCATTACTTTCCTTTACATTTTTATTGTGACTCTCTTCCCCCTTTTCTCACTGTGTAATCTGCCCTTGTAAAGATTTGATGTGTAAGAGAAGAACCAGGTTCCATCATTGGAAGACACACTCATAATTTTCATTGTAATTAGAATTACCATCAGGCAAACCTGGAAGAAGTTATGTGTCTTAGGCCCTGTTCTTCTCATGAGAAAAGTCCCTTTAACAATTCTTAGATCAAAGGCAGTAAGAGAAGCTGTGTGAAAAACCATTTTCAGCTACTAAGCACTCCATAAGCATGCCTTGCTAGTTGGCCCACACTTGTGTTCTATTTTAGGGTGGATCTTGAACTTGGGAGGATGACACAGGAGACTTTTCAGTTGGAGACCAGTCTAGGTTACATGTAATATCCCATCTCAAAAACAAACCAATCTACTTAAAATGCACCAAAAAGTATACCTTGCTTTTAAAGTATTTTAGTGATAATCATTATTATTTTATTTAAAATAAATTACAAATTAGCTCTATGCACTCCCTTTAGGAGATATTTACTGTGAGCTCGGGAAAGTGGAGACTATAACACGCATAGTGGGGAGATGGGTAACATGAACTATGATTCCAAATTGCTTGGTGTAGCGTCACAGTTGGAAATGTATGAGCATTACCTGAGAAAAAGCAACAATGGTGTTCTCAGACACTCTCGTCCTATAGTATTAATAATGATAGGGTCACATATTCATAATGTACTTTTCACATTTTATCTGATACATACTATACAAAATGGAAGCAGAAATTAGTTTCTTATTTTATAGATGAAGCAAGTAGAGCTCTTGAGGTAAAATAATTTTACCAAGTTAATGAGGAGCCCATTTTCAAAGCTTTTTCTATATGATACCAGGAGTCCACGCTTCTGAGACCTTAGCTGGGTTGTGTGAGTCATATGAAGTGGAGGACCAATTTGACTGGGATGAGTTATTAGTATTTCTGGTTCTTTTACTCACTAAAATATATAGTCACATGGATTATATGGTGAAAGAAGGGATAAAATTATAGGTTAGCTATACTTGTTTAAAATAATTTTGAACAAAATTTTCTTTAAAATTGCAAAGTCCTTTCTACTGAAAATCTACTCTTCACACTAGACATATCTGAACATGTGTAATTCTCTGACAAAATCACAGTCTTCTTATTTTTGTAATAAATGCTTAACCTTTATGACAAACACACACTGTGCAGATAAATTCTTCCATGTTTCACACTATTTTACCATAACTACAATTGTATGGGTATTCCTATATACTAGATGCCATTATTTCTATGTATTTTTATTAAAGATATACTTTTTCATTTGCTTTTTAATACAGTGTTTTTCTTCATACCCTTGGCTTTACTGGCACTCACTCTATAGACCAGACTGGCCTTGAACTCAAAAATCCTGCCTCTGCCACTACACCTGGCTCATTAAGATCTACTTTAAATTAACTTCCATATAATACAAAATGTGAAATTTCAAATTTGACCATTTATGTAGTTTTCTCTATCTTATGTACAAACATAATGTGAATGCATAAAATAATACCTGTTCTTTAAAATTATCTCTTGGGCCACTGCTGACTAAAGTCACACTTTTGGAAATACACAAATAATTCATAGAACTTCAGAATGTGGCTAAGTCAGAAGGTAGATCATGACATAAAAATATAGTTTGTAAATTGAGTAAACCAAATTATTCTATTAAAATAACATTGGAAGCCTATATAAAGAAAATATTGCTAATGCCATCATAATAGTCCTTGCTTTATTTATAAGAATGTACTGTATGTAGGCCTAATACCTCATTCTGCTCATTAGGATTTTAACAAATAGTAATCTTAAAATAATAAGTATTATTATTAAATATTCATGAAAATATAATAGTTATCATTATTTATTTCATCCCCTTAATTTTCTAAGCACTCTTCCATAGATTACAAGTTTACAGAGTCAACCGTAAGTTGTGCATATTTCACCTAAATTGTTTCTCCATTTTTTTCAGTATTTAATATCACAAACAAATATATTCTTTCTATAACTACCCTGCAATATATTTTCAATGAAGCCATTAAATTCATCCTCTTAAATGGCATGTCAGCCATGTCATCTTCTCCAAGACTCAGTAATTGTGCCCAAACACATTCTGTCCTGTTAACAAATTCCTTCTCACCTTGAGAATTGTGTCGTTTCCTTCCCTTTTGATATTCACAACGTACAGGCTGTATCCACTGCTCCCCTACCATTGATACTCCCCATTCTCTGGACTATTTATTCTCATTATGATTATTTTCTTGTGCCAGTTCAAAACCTATATTCACATCAGGAAGAACTACTTACATCTTTCTCCTGAAATGACACACAAAATTCCCAGATGCCTGACCTCCAGCTTCATACCACACAGAGTATGCAGTATTGGCTGCCTTCTAATCCACTGAGCCCTTCACCTACTTCATCTGTCACAGCGGGGGACTGACGAGAATTATGGGGAACTTTGTAAACTCACACAGACTCCCATTGGCCACTGGGAGCTGCCATTTGATCCAGAGTTTCTTTTCCATATTGTACTATATGAGCCCTAGCTTGAAGCTGTGCCTACTGTGGGATGCATTTCTGGTTTGGTTGTTTGTGTGTTTTTTCACAGTGTTCCTCTTTGCTCAGTTGTCTAGGATAAAAGAAAGTGACACCACTTCCTAAGTTTCTGACTGCATTTTTTTTAATAAACTTACTCTATCATTTACGCTATTAGAATTAGGCTTCTTCAAAGACATTGATTTAATATCAGTTCAACAGCTGGGTCCTGAATGCCCTGTGTCCCTTGTATTGGGACTGCAAAACAAAATAAAAAGAATCCTATTACCTGTCAAATTACACTCTGATTAAGCAGACGAGGCATTTAAGCAAATATAAATCAATCTGGGGTAAGGAAAGAGATCCATGGCATCTTCACAGAAGAGCAGCACTTAGACCTGATTTGGAAAAGGAATGAGATATAATAACTAGGCTTCAGGAAGAATGACAGCATCACAGCAGCAATAAGACAGTATTCATAGGTGTGGTGTGTGCATTCTTGAAATAAACAAAGAGCTCAAGGGTAAAATTCCTGAACTACTTGAGGCAAGTGTGAAGATTAATTTGCTAAGCATTACTGGGTTAGGATTTTACTTCCAATCTGTTTTTCAGACCTTGAGGAAGGAGAAAAAAAAAACAATGTGTGGATCATCTGCAGAGCAGATGGTGGTAGGACTGGGCGTGGATTCATCCCAAGCAGAACCCCTGCTGCTGTGGCGCAAGCTTAGGCCTCTGAAAACAGAGAGCATGAGCTTTCTTGAGAGTTTTCCTAGTAATTCAAAAACGAAAACACAGATAAAAGGAAGAAATTATTCGCCCCTCCTAAGAACTTTGATTTCAGTAAATGAATGGGCAGAAAATTGATTACTTTTGCCTAGTTAGGAGAGTAAATTTTCCTCAAAGGAGAGAGGAGAGAAATAAATGAGGCTTTTTTGTTCTAAATTTTAAGTTAGAAAATTGGACTTGTTAATGGTGATATAGGTTAATCTCATAAGGAAAATCAGTGGTTGAAATATATTCTTTGTAATCATACTCAGAGTAAAGTCAAACAAAGGTATGTGTGCATATGTAATATGCATGTACATTGTTAGAGTTTGTGCTTTGTATTGTACTTTGGAGTTTTCAAATAATCTGACAATAAAATTCACTATATATCACACTAAATACAGAGTTACACACATGCATATATATATACTCTCTTCAGAAAGTTTGTTTTAATCTTGATGAATTTGGAAATATAATAGTACTTACAATTCTAACAAATAATATGAGACACCAGATCACTAACAAGTCTGTGTAGTAAGTTTCTGTAGCCTGAAGCACACTGTGGGCACTAAGCAGCATGACTAATGCAGATGAAGCATTCTCTATTTGCTTCTGAGTAGGAACAGATGCCTCATATCCTTTAGAGAGGAAATTATGTTCTACAGAAGAGAACCTCAGCCCTGCCAAATTAATAAGATAAGAGATTTCAATAACTCCTGGGGTGCATTAGCACACAGTTCTCTATTATTACAATGACCCATTCTGAACTTGTGCTTCCTTGAGTTTGGAGCATCATAGAAAGCTGAATTTTTCTACTCCACAACAAGAATCACCTTCAAAGATTCCAAGCTACTTCCTCAGTCTCTACATGTATGAAAAAGTGGACATGAGTGCTTCCATGTCTATATATAGGGAAAAGTGGACATGATGAGTGCTTCCATATCATAAAGCAGCAGAAACAATTTAGCAATTATCATTAAGTAGTGAGCAGAAGAGTTTCTCCAGTAGGATCTCTACTATGCAAATATAATATTTTAAAGAAAATCAAGCACTTGTACAACTCCTTAGATCATAAATGAAAACTAATATATGAAGGATGAGGTGAGACTATGAAAGTGACAGAGATGAGAAAATGTCCTTTTTTACATGAGAGAGGGAAGTACAAGACAGAAATTGAGACCCTGGTCCTTAATAACATGGATTTCTATAGGACCTTAATACCCAGTTAACTTAATAAATTCACAAAGATATTGAATGAGTGGAGTTCATCATATAGAAGAATAAAACTGTGAGTCTCATATTTGGACACATTCTAATTGAAACAGTAAAGTTAAGGCAAAGGACCATAAATATGGACATGTTACATGTACTTCAACTGTAGAGTAGCCTGCCGAGAGGGTTTGGATCTCAGTGAGGACATTTAGATAATATTTGAGGAGATGATCAATGAAGAAACTATAAAAATACTTTACAAAAAGCTATCAGGATACATAAAGACTTAAGAGAATATATAATTTACAAAGATCTGTAGTGTAAAAAATTTCACAACTGGTTTGAAAGGTAAGTTGATTAAGAATAACATGATAAAAGTCTTAATTATTGTCTAAAAACATCAAAGTTACACTGCACCTACAGCTGGCTTTTAAATTAAAATTACCCAAATAGTATATAAAAATTAGGAAAGTAAACATTATTGATAAAATAGAAGTAATGTGGACTTTTATGGTTCATCCTCTTATCAGAAGGAATACATATTGAAATGCAAAAAGACTCTAAATGTCTGTTTTCTTAAATTTTATTCTCAGCATCTAGACTGAGTAGGACAGAAATTGGCACAGGCCATATCATAGTGGTGTGTTTCTATTTCCTACTCACAATCAGGCCCAATGTTTGGTGAAAAAAAGAGTGCCATAAAAAATAATTTAATTTTAGGAAAAAAATGAAAATTTTACATTATTTTTAAACAAGTAAAAAGAAATACTTTATTAGATGAACCCCAGAAGTTCTGTAGTCTATTTACATAACCATTAGAAGCCCAAAATGGTTATTTTGTCATGAGTCATAAAAACAAGATAGATGCAAAAAAATAAAAGAAAGAAAACTAATTTCAGATCAAACTTTTGCATTAAAAGCTGACTATGAAGAGAAATAGCATGAAATGGAAAGCTTGCAAAGAAAGGGGAAAGAAAGCTTCCAAAGTGTCAGAGAAATAAGTGGACCAGAAAACTATTTGTGAAACAATGTTTCAAGGCTTTTCAAAGCCAACAAGAAGATCCTTTAAAATGTCAAATAGAAGAAAGGAATCCAACCAGGGAATCCAAAGGAATCCTAAAAATAAAATGGTATGTTTGAAGAATATTCAATGGATCATTGGTTTTCAGTCCATTTTGATTTATTTATTTGATAATTTCAATACTTAAAGTACAGTTTCAGTGGACATTTCAGAAATACTAAATAAATTTTCAAAAACATCATTTATTCATCATAAAATTTGACACAGAGAAATACTTGAGAAACAATATTTTATACACAAAATTATGTGAGAACATAAGGGTTAGATATTGAACAATGAGCCAATCATGTGACCTCTCAGAAAAAATTAAGCAAAAAATTTTTAAAAAGTGAATTAACAACATTACCCCCATTTGTAAACAGAATCCTTTGCATGTTTTGGTAATCTAAATTTTAATGACACCCATGTGATCTGGTGGAATCTACTTCATTGATGTGATACATACATCATATGTGCTTAATATAACAGATCCCACAGAGACAATCAGGGGCCTGGAAATGAAAATAATTAATAATAATAATTAATAAAAATGCTTAATCTGTTAGAATTGTCAAACTAAGTAGGCATTTAACATGAGAACTGATAGATGTAGTTTGTGTTTTCAAAGAATATATAACAAGGATCAGACTAAGACTGCTTAAATATTGACTCCTCACTGGATTCAGAAGATACCTTGACAGAAAATCTCCCAAAAAGTGTTTCTTCAGATAGAGAGAAGCCCAAATATGGAGCTTTACAAGATTTTGAATGCTACAAGTACTCTAGCTAGAACAGTAACCCAGATTATCACAGATAATATCAGTGATATTTTTTGAGTTTTATATTGAAATCGATCTACCTATCTTCCTCAGGACCCTGGGCTGCCCTAGTCAAATTTTTGGATAAGAAGATTAAGAAGAAAAGGACAGAGAGGAAGAAAAGGTGGGGAAGAGGCATGGAGCAAAGGAAAGCAAATTCCTCTCAATCCTAGTACTGTGTGCACAGCTGTGCATAAGTCAGCACTTCTGCACTTGGACCCAAATCTTCACAGATAAAACTGGGTAGTCCTAAAACTCCTCTGGAGAATAAAATAAAAAAATTACAAGTGCCTGTCCTTAAAGATGATCCTTGATAGGCATATGAGGGACTAATGAGCTTCTTTAATAGACAATTTATTTGCATTCATAGAGATAATATTTTTATTCTCTTGGGAGAAACCTTCACAAGCTCATTGTGATAGGAAAAACCCAGAGAAATAATCTCAGAATTTTGTAAAATAATATATGCATATACATATATATAGTAATATCTAGGACTTAGAGAAATGTAGCATTCATTAAATAAACATGCGTAGAAATAGATAAGACAGACACAAACTCGAAATACACATTCACTCTCGGTGAATCTATACATAAAACAGTCTCAACTTTGAGCCTGGGAAGTTAAAGAAGTCAACAAGAATGTGGTCTAATAAGCCAGGAAAGTTATGTCATGAGACTTGAAACATGAAAATAAAAGTTTAAAAAGAAAACATTATAAAGTCGTATAGAAAAAAAAAAAACATGAAATCCCTAATGATGTCTAATGTGGTGTCAAAAATTTAATATTTTGCATCAATCAAAAATATTTAATTAGGAATTACAAGGTGTAAATAGGTTAAGAAGTATGTTTAAAAGCCTTTGTCTTGGGCTGTCTACTACTGTGGTAGAACGCCAAGACCAAAAGCAACTTGGGGTGGAAAGGGTTGATTTCATCTTTTTTTTTCCCTCCTTTTTTTTCTTTATTATTATGTGTTTTAATTTTACACATCAGCCATGGGTTCCCTGTCTTCCCCCTCCCACCCCCACTCCCACCTTTCCCCCAGCCCCTCCCCTTCATTCCCATCTCCTCCAGGGCCAAGACTCCCCTGGGGATTCAGTACACTTGCAGTTAATAGTCCATCCTTGGAAGGAGTCAAGGCAGGAACTCAAGCAGGGCAGGAAGTGGGTCAGAAGCCGTGGGAGATTTGCTGCTTACTTAAGACTCGCTCCTCTTAACTTGTTCATCCTTCTTATACACCCCAAGGTCATCAGCATAGGGCTGGCATCACCTGCAGTGGGCTGGGCTTTCCTGAATTAACCGGTAATCAAGAAAATGCCCCACATACTTGTCTACAGGACAGTCTCATTTCTCAGTTCTTATCTCTTCTTTACTTATTTGTCTAAGCTTTTGGCAAGCTGACAAAATTCAATCAGGGTATCTTCTAATGCCCATATATTCTATAATCAAAGTTTTTTTTTTTTTTTTTCCTGAAGCTTCATTTTGCTACAAAGATGTTTCATCTCAAAAACATGATCCATCACAGAGATCATTAATTTGCATAGACTTTACCCTTAGCCAAAAGTAAAAATTCCTAAACTGTAAGAGCAATGGTGGAGTTCATGTTAACTCTGATACCATCTCCAATAAAATGCAATATAATTTCTCCAGGCAAAGCCATGTCAACTTTCTTCTTATCAAAAAAGAAAACAGGCTGTTTGGATCTGACTTGGGTCAGGAAGAAGCTACTCTCAGCCTTAACCATAGAAGCCACTCGTTGCAGTAAACAGAGATAAATGCCAAGACCTATAGCTGTACAGATGCTAAAAATAAAGGATGATTGAGAGAATAGCCCTAAACAAGACGTTTATACCACCTCTCTAATGCTCAGAGAACATGTGGAACAGGAGATGGAGAGAATGTAAGAGATGGGGAATGTGAAGAAAGTCTGAGCAATACCATTTTCTAAACAAGACATAGCCATGGCAAACAGAGACTTACAGCTGTCTATACTGGCACTTGGGCCATAGAAGTCAGTTTCTCCTAACAGTCACCTATATAGAGAGAAAGGACTTATGAGGCCTTATCACATATTGCTGATTTATTGTTGGATAATGGATTCTGGAAGAGAGGGAGTCATAGTACCCAGTTGTCTACCCAGCAGTGAGTCAGCTAGGCTATAATGGTTAGTTCCAAACTCAGGATTCATGAGGACAGCCCTAATTAAACTCAGTGAGACTTTAAACAAAACCAAAGTCAGTAAACAGTGGAAAGACATTAAGGGGGAGGAAGCAGCACTGTTTGGAGTGGGAAGGAATTAGGAGAGGGTGCAGGGGAGAGGGACTAGAATATATATCATACATGTATGAAATTGGAAAAGAGCAAAAGTTACAAAAGAGAAAGAGAGAAAACCGTGAGGATTCAGCAAAGGCTCTTCCCTTCACTAACCTTGTATGTTGCTCAAGAAACTAGCTGGGAAGATGACTGACTGTAAACTTCAAATGAAATCATTTTAGAGGTAAAATGAATGTAATAATACTTGCTGATTAATAATCTTGGAACATTAATATTTGAAAGATAACTAAAACTCTCTACAATCAAGAAGAAAATATTAGTTCATATATGTAGTGTGAGGTATAAATTCCATCAAATTCTAAACATGAGTAATTCTTAAAGAAGTACACAATGCAATTTTACTCATAGACATAGACACCAAGAAAAAGCAATGACTTTAACCCCTCAAATCACATTTTACAAGGTCTACTTATCCAGTTAAATTGCAATTAGAAGTTATAAATGCAACAAAAGATGGCTTCTCTTTTCACTGGGTTGAATCTAAACTCTCTATTTCTGTTCCATTTTTTTAAGTTGTTTGCTAGTTTTATATAAATTTTTATATAAGTTTTTTGAGACAAGGTTTCTCCGTGTAGCCCTGGCTGTCTTATAATAAAACCACTCTGTAGACCAGGCTGGCCTTAAACTCACAGAGACCCTCCTGACTGCTGGGATTAAAGGCATGAGCCACTACCACCCAGCTTGTTTTGTAGTTTTAAAGCAGCTTGGAATCCCAGCTTTAGAACTTTTTATCAAGACAAAACAAGAAAATCAGTGAGTAAATAAATAAGTAAATGTCCATGGTTATCGATATTGACATTTCTCTTACTTAATAGACAAATTTTAAAAAAAAACAGAAGATGAAGAATTTTTTACATTTAATTATTTTTAATATGTGTGAGTGTGAGTGAGTGTGTGTGGGTGGGTGGGTGGGTGGGTGTGCATGTCCACAAGTGCACACATGTGGAGGTCAGAAGACAGTTCGTGGATGTTGGTTCCATATAAATTCCAGGAATGGCATTTAGTTTTCTAAATTCCAATAACTTACTACACCATGTGGTAGTAGGAAGCATAGGGCATAGGTAGGTCAATGTTTTCTATGATGTATTCATTGATTAACACACAGATCACCTGCTGTGGGGCTCCGTATTTATACTCTCTAATGTGCCATGTGACAATCTACCATGTAGGTCCCAAGAATGTAATTCGGCTGTCAGGTTTGCCAGCAAACACTTTACCCAATAAGCCAATTCACAAGCCAGACTTTTCAAGAGAGAGACTACACCATAACATTTACTAAAAGAGAACCTTTATTTCCAGCTCTTAGAAGGGCCTTAAACACATATTTTCAAAAATGATATAGGTGCTGTATGGCATGTAATTTCAAGCTTAGTGCAGTGCAAGGGCTATAAAATTTTATGTGTAGCTTCGGTTGTTATGGTTTGCTTTAATTTATGTAATTATGTAGGAGGTCAATATGGAAAATTAGCCATCACACATAACTGGTAAACATTCCTGAACAATGTACCCTTAAGGAATCAAACTAAGAGACTCACAGTCTACAAGGTCAAATGAAAGCAGTCAACAGTCAGGCCACTAAACGGCTGTGATTGTTTCCTTCCCGACATTACAACTGCACTGTGGAGATGGTTTAACAGGCAATAAATTATATCAGAATATACCCTGGTAACCTTAAAATCCCAGTGTCTCTGTAGGCAGTGGTTATTTTTTAACTTACAAGATAACTTCAACGTGGTTTTTATCTCTTCACTCCTGCTTTTAAAAGTGGTCGTTAAAAAATGATTTTCTGAGTGTAATAAATGCTCCCCTATTCTTCCCAGTCTTTTGTCCTGCAGTGAGCTTAGGGACCTTTGCATTAGTCACTGGGCTGCTATTCAAATACACAGAACTTCAGAAGAGAACAAGAAGCTATTTAGTCTAATTTCTTAGGAATTCCTTAGAAAGTATCCATGGTAATAAACCCATTGAATGGTTACTTTCAAAAATGAATATGTTACCTCCGAGGGATCCTGCCCCATTTTGTTAGGTCAAAGTACTAAAAAATATCTTTTGTAGAGAATGCCACATGTCACGTTAGAGAGTATAAATACGGAACCCATAGCAGATGATCTGTATATTGCTTATTAAATGTGTCATTGAAAGCGTTGACCTATTCATGCTTTCTAAACCACGTGGTTCTAGGAAGTTATTGGAGTTTGAATAAATAAATGCCATTTATTTCCTATTTTATTCATTTCTACTCTACAGCAAAAGCTTTTCCAAACATTTTGAGATATATTAATAACCCTTCCCATTTTATTCTTATTTTCTGTGATTTGGACACAGTAAACTTTCCCTTTTCTGTTACAATGGATACCCATATTCTCTCCTTTATATACTTCCAAAATGCATCTTCTTTTAACTAAAATAAGCTTTGTCAAAGAGTGTTAAGGTTGGTTGGTTACAAATGGCTTGGTACTTTATATCAAATAAATCCATAATGCCAAGGGAAGTTGTCTTCATGGTGAAGACATAATCTAGACTACAGATTACACACACACAAAAAGCTCACGGTGAAACTGTCAGCTACCGGCTTTCTGTTGTGTTCACAACTGGAGACACAAAGTGCTTCAGGAGAAAAGTAAAGGACCCTGCAGACTGGATGGATACCTGACATGTACCTATCACTTCTGTTAAGGTCCTATTTCAGTTAGTCACCACCCAAAATGAACTATCAAATTGTGCTTACAAAATCTAAGCAACAGGGTCAGGAGCTGTACCTAAGTGATCTAGTTCTTCCATAGCATGTGCGTGGCTCTTGGTTCCATCTTCAAACTGCCAGAAAATAAAATGCATAAAACCCACACACATTATTCCATAACTCTTTTCTTTATATCTTAAATACAAAGACCACGAGGGTGACCTCTAAATTTAGTCTCCATAATTATTTAAAATTCAACATTAACTGAGATTCTTCCACTAATTACACATTTCATAGTTCTAAGTAGCTTTGGTAAACTCTCTTTGGAGTAATGATATGAAAGCCATTTTTATTTTAAAAGCCTCTTTGCTTTTGACAAAGAAATTATGTAAGCATAGAGATCATCTCAAATTGAATGTCTGAGGCTAAGAGTTTGCTAGTTACATCACTAGGAACACGTCACACTATTTTTCTTACTCAAGAGCTTTAAAATAAAAAGAATCAGTCCCTATTCCTGAATCAGTAAGAAGAATCAAATAACCAGGATATGAGCAGAATTTCCATATTCTCAGTGCATAACTAAGAAGGGTTGATACCCTCTGCTTACATACCACAAACATACACAATACCACTCCTGGCATACTACAAACTAATCCCAAGACAGTATTACCATTATTATTTGCAGTTTGTGACCTATATCCTGAGATTTAAGTGTAAGGTTGAAATACAGGATCACTTAGCTAGTGCTTGATGGAGCTAAAATTTAAGCTGGGGTTTCTAACACCAAGCACTATATAAGTAAGGTCACTGGTCTGTGATTTCTAGACCACAGATCAAGATTTCAAAATCTGGGCTGGAGAGATGGCTCAGAGGTTAAGAGCACCAACTGTTCTTCCAGAGGTCCTGAGTTCAATTCCCAGCAACCACATGGTGGCTCACAACCATCTGTAATGAGATCTGGTGCCCTCTTCTGTGTACATAATAAATAAACCTTTTTAAAAAAGATTCCAAAATCTTCTGGCTTAGCTTTCTGTTGTTTCTTCGGGTACATTAGCAGGTCAAAGAGTATGGACATCCAAGACAGTAAATATTACACAAAAGTCAAGGTACAATGAAACTTTCCTCATCATGAACACTGGAAAAGCTTCTGGGAAAATGCACTGCTCCAGTTCTGGACGGAATTAGCTCCCTATAAGAGATCCCTGCCTTGCATCCTGGCCCTACTGCTCCACCCCTTGTGAAAATAGCTGGGACAGGAATTGGGATTTTATGTTCCAACCTCTGCAGAGGCTGACTCTTCGGAAGGGCCTGGCTTTTTCTGGACCGGGACCAGGGTTACCACAGAGATTGCCAAAAAGTCTTTATTTTATGGAGAGTTGAAGTGGAGAGCATTGTAAAGGGGAAAGGCACAATCAAAACAATTTAGAAAAAAAGGGAAAAGGTTCACAAAAATGTAGAGTTAGATGAACACTCATTTACCTAGGGCAGGTTGGCACAGGCTGACTACTTCAGGACAACAATTGTATCCATTTGAAAGTCCACATGTACATTTAAAAATGTCAGGGGGAAAGAAGCACTGTAGTCATTACAGGTATCTAATCAAAGATAGGTTTTTATTTTAGCACTTCTCATCTTTTAGAAAATAATCCCGATACAAAACCCAAGAGAGTACTTAGTTGCCCATGAGACTTGTAAAATCTCATGGAAAGTCAATCTGACTAAAAATAAAACAGCAGACCCTGTCAACGTTACCTTCCATTTTGATATGTAGAGAGCTGCACTACAATACTATTTTCTTCTTGATAGAATGAAGGAAGAGAGAAACTGGAGAAATTCTGCTCTGCTGGGGGCTTGCCACTTGCACAGTACCAAAGTTGTCTCTCTGGTCATTTCACATCCCTGTTCAACTCTGGCAATAACACATAGGGCGGTAGCGGAGGTCGCACACATAGGAGTCAGCAACTGCCTTGGAAAATGAACAGTGTTCCATTAAACTGTGGGTTCTTCTTCCAGGAACAGGAGACTCGGTTTTGAAAGTGTATTTTTCCTGCTATGCTTTCATTTTTATCACATTTTGCAGCTAATGACAATAACTTTCACCTATTCATATCAGCGAGCATAAGAAATTGCACCAGGATGCAGGTTTCTTCCTTAAGGAAGATTAAAGACTCTGTGTGAGAGTCCACGTAAACTTTTTTGTTCTTTAATTTTCTTTTTTAAAATATGACTTGATGATAATAAAACATTCACTTATAAAATGTTATTATTAATTTTTATAGAAAGTGCCAAAGTGTGTAGTCAGTGAATAGCAACTTTCCATAGCCAGGAAATATTGAAAAGCTGTTCTCCAAAGGTACTGTGGAATCTCAGGGGGTCTGTGTGGGAACTACCTTTTAAGGCAAATGCATCTTACTGGTGAAAGTGATGGAGGATGATTTCCAGATGTTCAAATGCTTGTTTTGGCAACTGCTACAGAAAACTGAAGTATGTTGCCAGAACAACCGAAAGGGATGTGAAGTACTGACCTAAGAGGGACTGGACACACACAAAGCGAGATGTGAGGAATCCTGAGAGGGTATTCACGGGGTGTACCTGAGTGAAGAGAGCAGTAATCAGGAGTTGCATGGAGTGAAAGAAAGTGGGCCTCCATGTCAGTGTGCACCCAAGTTCATTACATTACTGCTGTGTGCTCCACTTTCCTATATTATCTTATTATCTTCCCCCATAACCATCAACGTTACCATAGTAACCAAAGAAAACATGCCTGGCTACTATCTTGTCAGAGGTTATGTGGTTAATGAAATGTACTTGGTAGTAGAACCACAAAGCAGATTTTCTTTAAACCCTGCATCCATTATTTGCTACCAAAGTAGACTTGACTGTCACTTGCCCTCTACCGTTGTAACCAATGGCCTCTGAAACCATCAAAAAGAGCGATAATTTTACAAGAGAATAATTAACTATACTTGACTTTAAGTCCTGTGCACATCTACTTTTGTGTATGTGTTTACCAGGCAAAAATGCAGTATTAGAATAGACTGTCAGTAAATGTTTGGTAAGTGAATGAACGAGCAGTTGCCACTACCTAGTAGTAAAATAACAACTGTGTTGCTAGAGCACTCTGATGAGCTTAGGATATGCTGTGTCATGCGTCTTTTTTTATCTGTTTCATAATTCTGCATTTTGTTCCTGCACCTGTCTTACTAGTCTGTCTCATGTCTGATTCCCCCTCTTATCTGGATCTACCTTCTATAAAATTGTGCCACATTCAGAATGACACTGACCGAGACCATTTCTGTCATGATGGGAAGTTCTAATGTCTGTACTAATACAGGAGCCACTAGTTACACTATAATTGAAATTGTAATTAATTTAAATTAAATTTAAATAGCAGCATGTTGTTAGTTGATTATATTTGACATCATGATTCTAGACATCTACCCAGTTTTTAAATCCATTTGGGGGCATTTGTTACATTGAAGTATTTTTTAAAATAATATACATGGCTATTTTATTCACTTATTAACTATATCTCTATACTTATTTCTGGTGGTTGCAATAATCACCTACCATAGACAGCAAGTTAAACAAGAACACTTAGTCTGAGGAGTCAGAAATACCAAAAAGGTGTCACTTGCACTTCAAGGAGTTGGCATTACTTCGGGAAGGATGAGTAAAACACTCATTTTCTTGGCTTTTCTAGTTTCCAGAAGCTTCAAATATATCTCTGACTGATGATTCCTCCCCATTGTCAAGGCCTACAGATCAGGCAATTCCACCTGACACTGCCATCCTATGTCTCACTTTCATTTTGATATTATTATATTCATTTCCTATCACTGCTGTAACCATTTTCTACTCACTGAATGGCACAAAAAGCCTATAACATATATTACTTATAGATTTGACATTAGAAATCTAAAATGGGTTTCATCAGGCTAACATCAAGGTGTAGACAGGCTTGTACCTCTGGAGGTCTTTTCTAGTTCCTTAGAAGAAGCCCAAACTCCTCTTGTTCTTGTCACAGTCAGAGGAACAGCAGCACCTTCAAATCTCCCTCTGGCTCTGATGTCTTCCTTCCAGACTGCATCTCTTCTACCTCTTTCCTTCATATGCACCCTTGTGCTCCCCAGGAGGCCTAGCCAATTAATCCAGGCTCATCTGGAAGTCCATTGTGGGCAGCCATGGTTTCAATAAATGTTGCTTTCCTTTTCTACACGAGGCAGTATATACACAGGTTACAGAGATTGAAGGGTGGACATGACTCATCCATGCCCACTCTAGTGTAAATCTCAGATTCTGTGTGCTCATGACTTCCTCTTTACTGTATCCTAAGAGACATGGTTGCATCTGCGACGTACACACAATAAGTGAATATTTACTGAATAAATTAATTTTCAAATTCCTTTTTAACATGTCATGGTTGTACATACCTGTAATCCAAATACTCAAGAATTGGAGACAAGAAGACCATGAGCTTAAAAAAAAAAAAAAAAAAAAAAAAAAAAAAAAAAAAAAAAAAAAACAGCCTAGCAGCTAGAGCAATGGCTCAGCAATAAAAAACACTTGCTTGGTTTGGTTCCCAACACCCAAATGGTGGCTCACAACAGCCTGTAACTCCAGTTCCTCAGACTTAGATCCCCTCTTCAGACCTCTGGGCACCAATCTCACATATGGTAAATATGCAAATATTCAGGCAAAGCACTTCTACATATAAAATAAAAATGAGTAAATCTTGGAGGAGTGAGAAGCAGCCAGCCTAGACTAGGAAAACATCTTGTTTCAATAAAACTTAAACTTATTTACTTATTTACTTATTTATTTATTTATATATTTTGGTTTTTCAAGACAGGGTTTCTCTGTGTGGCTGTACTAGAACTTGTTTTGTAGACCAGGCTAGCCTCCAACTCATGTAGATTCTCTTGCCTCTTCCTCTGAGTGCTGGGATTAAAGGCATGCACCACCCCTGCCTGGCCAAATTTAAACATGTTTGAAGAGCCAAAATAATTTCTCTCCCTCTCCTCCCTTCCCTTCCTCTCTCCCTCCCTCACTCCTCCCTTGACTGTGTATATGTGTGTTGGATATGTGCATATTCCCCTGTACAGACACAAGACTGTGGCCAGGTATGTGCACATATGTATATGCATAGAGGCCTGAAGATGACATCAAGTCTCTTCCTCAATCACACTCCACTTTTTTTTTTTGAGTCAGGGTCTCATACTGAGCCTGGAGATCATCCAATTCAAGCTAGACATGCTAGCCAGCTTACCTCAGGGAACCAGCTCTGCCTCCAGAGTGCTGGAATTACAGACCTATCTTTTCACTTTGTCTGATGAACCATCTCCCTAACTCTAAAATTTATTTTTAAAGAAATAATTTCTGGCTATGTATTTTGAGAATTAGATAATTTAAAATATAAAAGAATACAAAACAGTAATTTATATTACACTTTCAGGGAAATATTAAATTTTTTCTATATTATTTCTTTATAGAATCTTTTCAAACCTTCAAAACATTGAATATTGGTTTTCTGACATACATCCATGGTCTTACCCTCATAAAGTCATTTTACAAGTGTCTAGTTAACCTTCCTTATTAAAGAGGCTGCACCAGTGAAATGTAAACTTACATAAGCAGAATAATATCTCAACTGGTATTTTTATATAAAAGATTAGTTCCTTTGAGTACCTAACATAAATATCAGTGTCTCTCAGATGTGTTTTTATGAATATTTATCTACTATAAATTCCTTTAAACTCACAATGTAAAATCACATTATCTCTTAAAACATCTAAATCAACCAACAGAACATACGATGTTAATTCTCACTGGGGAATACAATAAGTATACAATGTAATAAATCACTTAAAATTTTACAATGAAGTAGTGGAATTACAGTTGAAGATTAGTTGCCATAGTAACTGAAAAATGGAAAGAAAATGAAAAATTCAGTCTAAGCAATTAGTAATATGATTACAGTTCTGTGTATCTTATCCATCACGATGGATAACATGCTTGCTATGTTGAAGGAAGTAGCCAAACATATTTCATAGTATAAAAACATCATGAACTATTTTATACATGTATATTTTTCCTAAATGATGTTTTTGGCACAAATGGTACTCCAAATACAATCCATACTAAAATTATTTGATTATTAAATTACTTTCCTTTTTCTTCTTTGTTGTTGTTCCTATGGTGATTGTTAGGATCAGTTGCTTTTTGAGATGGTGTCTTATTATGTACCCCAGTTGACCTCGGTCTAAAAACTAGAAAGTCCCAGCAATTTTTCCCATCTTCTTGCCCTTGAGAGCTGGGGTTTCTGGCATGTACAGGATATATAGCTTTCACATGGCTGCTGGCATCTGAACTCTTGTCCTCATGATTGCACACCAAATGCTCTTAGCCATTGAGTCATCTCTTTAGACCTAAAAGGTTTTGTTATTGGTGCATGTTTTAATACACTTGGGAAAAAGTTTCCAAAAGGAGAATTTAGAGATGGGCTTTATGATTATAGAATTTGGAAAGCTGCAATGAAAAAAGAATTTTGAGGTGGAGAGCAGCAAGCCTTGGGTTCACAGAGAGACTCTGTCTCAAAGAAATAGAAGATAATAGAAGACATCTATAGTCCTCCTCTCTGTCTCTGTCTCTGTCCCTATCTCTGTCTCTATCTCTCTGTCTCTGTCTCTGTCTCTGTCTCTCTCTCTCTCTCTCTCTCTCACACACACACACACACACATGCACCCACACAAACACACACACAAATAAGCCTTAAAAATATATATAGATGGGCGGGTTAAGAGCACTATATGCTCTTCCAGGGGATCTGATTTGATGCCCTCACACAGACATACATCAGGCAGAACACCAGTGTACACACACACACACACACACACACACACACATACACACACACACACACACACACACATATATATATATATATATATATATATATATATATATATATAGAGAGAGAGAGAGAGAGAGAGAGAGAGAGAGAGAAATAGAGTTAACTGTAAGCAAAAGCAAAAATACCAAACAGTTATACCGAAGATTCTCAAACATTTACTAAAGGACTTTCTAAGAACATTTAAATAAAATATATAAAAGGCACAAGAATATATATAATAATGTGTCTTCAATAATAATCACACAACATGACCCTGCTATCTGCTTGAGGAGGTGATAGCTGGATAGCTTTGCAACCTGAATGAGCAGAATCTACCAAATGGAATTCCCATCTAGATTATTGTCTACCTCAAAATGTCTGTCATACATACCAGTAAAAGAGAGACTGGAATGTAATGTGCTTTGGATGAAAAAGTAAAAATGTGAGCTAATTTTTCAGTGGAAATAAATATTTTGTGGTATTCTTATTTGAACCAAATCTTTGCCAAAGGTTTGTTCAAAATGTCTTATTCCCTCTGGTATGTGTTGGCTTAAAGACAACATTTTTAGCATCAATAAAATCACTAGGATTATAAACTATTTAAAATATGACATATTCATACATTATAATTTCTTTTTTACTTAAATAGTAAATTAATCTTTAAACATTCCTATTCTGTGCCTTTACCTCTCTTTCTCTTCATGGACAAGTTCATGTCTTACACACTATAGCATTTCTATAATCTAGCATAGTAACCAAAACATAGTAGATACCCAATGAATATTTACTGAATTTTAATTGCAAGTATTGTAGATAATTGCTCAATAATGATTAGATGCAATTCTGAGACTCATCACAGTAATTCCCATAGATAAGAGAAATGACTGACACCATAGTAATGAATTATTTGTGGAAAATTATGTTATATTATATTTATGATAGAAACTATCATCATCACATATAGATTAAACATTTCCAAGCCAAGAATTTCATGAACTCTTAATTAAATCATAGTCCTTTGTTTTTCATAATATCTTAATATCACTATAAACATTTCTTTATACATTAGTATAAAATTATACTAATACAATGGAAAACCTAAAAGATCACATTCCTCATTTCACTAACATCCAAGAGGCCCTTACGTTGAAAAAGTAGTGTGCAAATAAGAGAAATTACCTGAGTTAGTTATCAGTTAATTATAAAAATGTAAATGGTTATTACACAAAGTTAGTTCAGAAGTCAATATATTTGAATATATCCAAATATCTAGAAATTTTAATTTGTCCCTTAACCTTGTGGATATGTGATGGAAAGCCATCAGAAAACTTCACATAACCAAATTTTAAGGATACAATGACTTATATTCCCTAAAAAAGGCAAATTATATTCACATGCTTTTGGATGGCCAAGTACATGTCTCATTGCAGAGTCCATTTAGCTGGTAGCAGTGTGTTCTTTCTGTAGTCTCTAATTTAGCATGGATGCATTGGGGGTTGAGTTTTATTAAAGTGTACCATGCACTTTGACCATATTCACTGCCTGTCATCCTTTCCTGTTCACTCTCTTCTCCCACCACCCCTTCCTCTTCTCCAATAGTCCTCCTAATAATTGCATACCATTCATTTATACACAAATATATTTATATATGTTCCAGATTATATGAGAAAAAATATGATATTTGCATTCTAGAGAGTCACTTAACATGGTTGATTTCCAGTTCCAGCTAAGTTCTTACAAATGACATAATTTTATATTTTATGGCTGAAATATGATGAGATGTAAATAAGGAAAAAGATAACAATTAATCAAACTCCATTATACATACATATTACATTTTCTTTGTGTATTCACCTTTTGTTAGACAACAAGACTGATCCTGCAATTTGTCTACCAGACTTTAATCTTAACATTTCATGCACATGAACTAGAAATACAATGTAGAGATGTTTTTAATAGAGAAGATTTGTGTGTCTGTCAGTAAGTCATTCAGTCTTATTTCCTGCTTAGAATGTCTCAGAGTGAAATTCCAGCAGGACTCTGGAACATAAATGTTCACATATTTTATTCACGGTTTGTGAAGAAAGGAAATGGGAGAGAGAAACACAGAAATGGAAGAAGGGCAGACAGCATGATCTGAAGTGTTCTGGGCTCATGAAATACCAATACAGTGAATCACAGCTCCATATTCAGACTGAACATTTTCATACCTTCCAATTAACATTATTATAAAGAAAAATGAGAAATTAAGAAATGACAGTTCTATGGCCGGCTCTTCAGACAAGGTTCCACAGACAGTTAAAATAACGCTTCCTTCCATCTTTTAAACCCTCCATTTTCTATCCTCCTCTTCTCTTTTTACCTTCCACCTTTTCTTGTTCTATATGACTACTGCTACGACTTTATGGATGAACTGTCAGCTTAATAGGTACATTATGTTGTTGGGGAAAATTAGCACCTATAACTCAAACATCCTCCAAGAAATAACTGGAAACCTGGATCAAAACTTTAAACCCTAATTTAAAAGGACACAAATATGTCACCCACAGAAAATATGCATTATAGTCCCAATGACCAAACTGTGCATGATATACTCATAAATATTATAACACTAGTCTGACCTAGGTAAAGAAAATTTACATAAATATTCTGTTATTGTAGGCTTTCAGAGTTTAACAATACTATACCACATGCTTTGAAGAGAGCTCTGAGGCCCAGAGAATTTGAGTCACTTCCACAAAATCACTAAGTGAACCCATGGCAGAGCTGCAATTAGAATGCAGAATTCCTGTGTCCTGGTCCAGTTTGAAGTTAGAAGCTTTTCATTACAATTATTTTAACAATTCATTCATGGAAGAAAGTTACAGCCTGTTTAGTTGAAGCTCTCATCCCGTTAACTGCATGTTTCCATCTGTACAGAGTCCTAAAATACACCAGAAGGCAGACAGGCCCAAGAGATGATGAGCCTTCGTGTAAACACTCAGCCGATTGCTGGGGATTTTTGCCTGCTATTTTGCTCCAAGTCACTTTCAACCCACTGAAAAAGAGATGCCAAGCTACAAACAGGATCTCAGAGCTAACTAGTTTTGAGACAAGCTTCCTGATGAGACATCCATAAGGAAGAGTAATGATTACGGTAGATTCCACCTTCTAACAGGAAGCTACAATTTGTTCACAGAAAAATTGAAGTCTGGTTATAAAATAGAAAAATGTATCATGGAACCTTACATTTTATTCTCTTTCAGTTCAGCTATCTCACTCAACCGATCAGAATTGCTTGAATCTCTCAGAGGTACCTTCTTTCCATGGACTTAATGCTCTCTAAACCCTCTCTCCTGAGTTCCACTCACTGCAGACTGCACAGGAGCATAAGAGTTTGCTCAAATGTGACTTGAATCTTGCTGCTGAGATTTTTCAGAATGAAAAAACAAATCAAAACTTTCCATCACCTACAGTAGGAAAAGGAAGGCAGTGCAGGCAGAGAGGTAAAGAAGGACTTGGGAACACCCATTCAGAAGTCATTGTAAGGACTTGTTTATTGGGAATCGAATCCCAATTCCATTGACCAGTTCACCTGAGGCATGTCTGATATGGCAACTTTAGGTCTATATCTTGAGAAACTTTAAATCTTCAGTTCCTGTCATAATAGAATTGAGGTGATTGCAATGTTCTGATGGGGAATTTGTTGACAAGGATGGAGCATCTATGGCAAACTGAAATTCACCTTCCAGAGATGAGCCCTAGAGTCTAGCCAAGACAATGAGGCAAATGTCAGCACATTCTAACAGCCAGAGAATATTGGGAAAATGTTTCAAGTCCAAATGGCTGTATATGGAGCTCACATTACAAGAAAAACTTACTCAATCTGTACACTAAGCAATAACGAGGAGACATGTGGAGCATAGTAGTTCCCTGCAGAGTAGTATATCAGTAAATACTATAGCAGGCAATTCTGATAGGAGGTCAAGCTATGAGGGAGAGCCTCAAATTTGAAGTAAAATTTAAGAAGGTTAACAAGATGGCACCCAAACGTAGCGGCACACGCCTTTAATCCCAGCACTTGGGAAACAGAGATAAGCATATCTCTGTAAGTTTCAGGCCAGCCTGGTCTACATAGTGAGTTCCAGGACAGCCAGGGCTATGTAGTGAGATTCTGTCTCAAAAACAAAACAAACAAACAAAGAGGTAGCTCCCACACAAAATTAAGACCCTGGAAAGGCAAATGTAAATGTGGGATCAAAATTCTGAACATTTTTCCTTTAGAGGAAATTAAAAATATGTTTCCCATTTTAGAAAAATGAAACTAAATTAGAATGTCATGTATATCAAAATTGATTTTTTTCTTTATTAAGAACTAGACCTGCTCTTTCTTCTAGCACAGTGGTTCTCAAACTGTGAATCAGGACCTCTTTGTAGTCTGAATGACCCTTTCATAGGGGTCTTCTAAGACCATCAGAAAACACAGATATTTACATTACAATTCATAACAGTAGCAAAATTAAAGTTACAAAATAGCAAAGAAAATAATCTTGGGGGGGGTCATCACAACATTAGGAATTGTATTAAAGGATTACAAACAACATTAGGAAAGTTGAGAATCACAGTTCTATCATATTCCACTGAAGGAACAGATGTCAGGAACATGAGGCAGTTAAGGTGAGCTGCATATTTACCAAATGTATGATGCACACTTTACATGTCAATTGTATGGAAATATCATACATTGTACTAATTTAATTTCATTCCGTCATCCTCTAATTATATGAACACAAATATCCACAGCGGAACCTGGAGTGTCTTCTTTGGTTCATCTTAGATGAAGTCTACTACAGTTTGCCCTGATTCTATAAAAAAAGAGTTGAAATGACTCCAATCATTTCCCTTTTTAGCAAACTTAACAGATTCTGAGAATAATGAAAGCACTCTGAGCTTTAAGATTGTAAAAGACAGAGACTGCCGATGATTGGGGCAAAACTGTCCTCTGGACATGACAGGACTGTTGTACTCATGAACTTATAGCAGCTGTGGTTCCTGCACCATATCAAGCCAGTCAACATCCCAGCTTGGATGAAGGAGGGTCTTACGAATCCCAACCCTACCAGAGGAGCTAATGGCGGTGCAAGGATGATGGAGGTGCTTATGAATCCCAACCTCTCAGAGGAGCTAAAGGCAGTGATGGCTGCTATGGAAGGAAAGATGGGTTTTCTTTAGAGTCATGGTCCCCTGCTGTGCAGACATGCTCCAGTGGAGGGTTATACATTCATACATCAATGTAGGAAACTCGCATTGGACTCACTGGGCTATATTTTTTTAAATAAGAAGAGTATGGAGCTGAAAGGGGATATGGGGTGGGGATTGAAGGAAAGAGTAAGAAGGAAATGACAGAAATGTACACATGTATAGATTGTGAATGAATAAAATGTCATATTAAAAAATAAATAAGAAAAGATTAAAGCGACCAAGAAATTTTTCTAAAACCATCCAAAAATACATCCTACTATGATACTGTGCTGTTGGCCTTTGTCAATTTGAACAAACTTAGACACACCTGGATAGAAGAAATCCAATTGAGAAAATGTTCCCATCAAATTGCCTGTGGGCATGTGTGTAGTGCATTTTTTTTTTAAAATTGAAATGACACAACATAGCCCACTGTGTGTGTGGTGATCCTGGGTTGTATAAGGAAGCAAGCTAAGCAAGACAACAGGAAAGGCAGTAAGCAGTGTTTGTCCATGTCTTGGTTTCCATCAACAATGAGTTGTGACTGTAAGCCAAATAGACCCTTCCTCCTAAGTTGCTTTTGATGGTAGTGTTTTATCACAGCAGTGGACACTCAACTAAGACAGGCACCTTCAGGCTTAACTATACATTCCTTAGTAGAACTTTCCATTGTTCCTTTTTCATTGACCTCAGATAATTTTTTCTTTTCTTTTTCTGGTTTTGTTCTGTCTTGTTTTTGTTTTTTGTTTTCAGTACAAATTCTTGCAAAAAAAAAAAAAAAGATTATTACATCAGGGTATTTTCATTTGCCTTGAAATAGCCATTTTTCTTCTGGAAAAAAAATGGAGTTTCAAAGAAAATATAGGTTTTCTGATCAAATGCCAGAGAGATTTTATTTCTCAAACCAAGGCCAGAAATCATTTTGTTTTCTCATGATAGTCAGATGTCCACCATCCATCTTATCATAATAAATTTCAACTAAACCTTTTTAGTACTACATGAGAAACATGATTCTCAGAATTAAACTGTAACTTGTTACTTATGTAAGATAAAGCCCTGGAAAATTGAGAATGAAGAGGCTTTAAAAATATTTTGAAATTAACATGCATGGACCTGGTAGATTCTTTTACTGAAGGAGCAAATAAACATATAACAGGTAATGAAAGTAAGAAAAGTATCTCTAAAGTAAAGTATATTTGCTATAAGACCACCCCCATATCTTCAGAGCTACATAATAAGAAAACTTAAAGCTGATGGGCAGAGAACAACCATGTCGGATATCTCAGATTAAATAAAAGAATTTCATTGTAACAAATTATTGAGTAAAATTCTATCCAAATCTCTCTTGAATTAATCCCATCATGTTGTTGATTGCTGTTGTGGTTTCCTTTACATCTGTAGAACTGAGAAGCAAGAAAAGTCCTGCAGTCAGAAGGTTGCTTAGTACTCCAACCTCCTGGAGTGGAGGAAGTGAAGGGCATTCGCAGCCACTGGAGAATGAAGAGACTCACTGCAGCGTCTGGGAAAGATGCTCAACTCGCTACTACATCCAGGGAGTCCGGGAGCTGCCTTGTACATCCCTGTGCCATGAAGCCACAACTCTTACTGCAAATGTAAACCCAGAGCAAGGCAGGGTAGAAAGTTGGCTTCGCATTTTCCATAGAGACTTTTGAGGTATTTTTTACATATTTTCAGAAAATCAACGCTGAAGCAGACTGAGTTGGTAGAGACACAGAGTGGCATTGGGATATGGGTGGAGCATGCTTGGCTTGCTTGCCTCTGAGACAATCCAAGAGAAGGAGGGTGCACACCAGGAGGGCATGCAGCCTCCTGGCACAAGCTCACTGGGCAGCCTCTTTGTTTCCTTGCTTTTTGTCTTGGCATTAAAAAGATGACCATTAAAGGTGGGAACTACGAGGAAATTTTAAATCTGAGCCCATCTATCTGAACACACACACACACACACACACACACACACACACACACAGACGGCTTAAGAAAGTCTTTTGGCATATATAAGCACTAATGATATGGTTTTAGATATGCAGTAGGTAAAACTTGTACTTTGAGTTTTAATGCTAAGTTTTTATCTCTTTGAGTACAACTGTTCCATAACAAATATCTTTGTTCTTAAAAGCACCACAAGCATTTGTTACTTTGGCTGCTGTTACTATCGATATAATAATGATAACTATCATCTTATGAGCTACTACTAGTAGGACACAAGTGATAACCAGATAACATATATACTTGATAGCCATCCTATTAATTACTTGAAGTAAATTATATTATTATAATTTTGTGTATAAAGAAACCAAGATTGAGGAATGTGAAGAAAATTTCCAAGACTTGGCAAATATAATTTGAAAATCATGAATCTGCATTCAGTTCATTCACAACTGAATGAATAGTAATAGTAGTAATATTTTTGAAATTTTGACAAAAAATTTAAACTACTATATATGCATAAAATAACTATCACATACCTATTGGTTCTATAGAAAGGTATCAGTCATGACACAGCAAGTTCCCCAAGGAGATGAAGAACAGGCAAAAGATATTCTCAGAAAGGCTGAGTTCAAAACAATGGCTGATGTGTAAAATTAAAACACAAATATAATTTTTAAAAGTTAAAAAACAACAAAGATTTACTAAAAGGAAAAAAACATGAAATGAATTCATGGTATGGTCTCTGTTTCTCAAAAGACAGTGACTTAGCATCAATACACCTAACCACTTAGAGAACATATAGAGATATGAAAGAGGTTAATCATTGCAGACTAATCAACTAAAATACTGTAATGACCTGAGAAAGGATGCCACGTGATATTAACATAAATAAAAGTAATTATAGCTGTTTGCATAGAGGAAATGAGATCAGGAGCCTTGAGAGTCAGTGGGATAATTTTGACATTCTTTAGTTGAAGAAAAAAGACACAGAGTATTGATAATCAGTAGAACATATTAAGCGTGTTACAATGCACAAGTCAGAATAAATTGCCAAGTTGGAAAATTCTGAGGTAAACATAAGCTTTAAAAAATAACATTTCATCTTACAAGAACAGGTGAATACACACAAGGGAAGAAATTCTCCAGATACAGCTGATGCAGGGAGTTAAGTTCTGTGAGATTAAAAAGGGAGGAACACTGGGCTCAACTAAGAGAAAAGTAAAACCCAGTGCACTCTTAAGAGCAGAGGTTTGGAAAAAGAAGGAATGAGTGGGTGTGCATGTGTGTACATGGGTATGTGTATACATGTGTGTGCACACGTGTGTGTGTGTGTGTGTGTGTGGTCACAGGCACATGCGAGGACAAGCACATCGAGGGTGAGAACTACAAGTAACTTTATTGTGAGGTGAAGAATGGCAGGTCACATTAAGAATGTATAGAAGCTAACAAACACGACCATTGCTGTCTCTTCAAACTATGAGTTCCCGTGGAAGAATTAGAAAGTAAAAACAGGCTTACCTTTAGTTTTGGATTGTACCAGCAAAAAGGAGGTGTATTTATGTGCTGATAGGAAATGGCCACAAGAGAGACAAGAAGATGAATTTGGATGTTATTTTGGTAACCCAGGGATGGATGATAAGGGCTTGAACTGAGAAATTTGTAATAAAAGTGAGTAAGAGTTGTATATGAGCAATATTTAGTAAATAAAATGGCAAAATTAGTGACCGGTTGGAAATTCACTGACTGAATGATACAATGATATTACCATTAACTGACATAAGTACTATGTAAGAAAATAGCCCATTCTTGGAGGGTAGATAGTCAACTGAGTTTTAGATACATAAACTCAAAATGGTTCTTGGTGTCTAGACATGTACTCCAGAGTTCATGTGAAAGATGGGATTGGTGGGCGAGTTATGAGTTAGCATTAGTCACCAAGCAAAACTCTTGAAAGTGTGGAAACTTCTTGGATGACCGGAAAAGGCAACATCCTGACAGAACCAATAAAGAAGGAAACAAAGGAGTAGGCAGGAGAAAATGATAGAACCAATAAGCAAGGAAAAAAGACTAGGTGGGAGAAAAGGGGGAAACCTAAGAGTGAACAAAAACTAAAGGGAAGAGAGGGAAAACCTTCAGAGAACTAGCTTTCTGAAAGCCTAGAGTGGTCAGTGGTATTAGTGCAGGAGAAAGGCCTTATAAACTGAGGAGAAAGAGGGCATTGGATTAGTGTGTGTGCTACTCCTAACTGCCCCAGCCACTCCTAACCATACCAGCTACTCCTAACTGCCCCAGCTACTCCTAACTGCCCCAGCTACTCCTAACTGCCCCAGCTACTCCTAACTGCCCCAGCTACTCCTAACTGCCCCAGCTATTCCTTACCGCACCAGCTACTCCTAACTGCCCCAGCTATTCCTAACCACACCAGCTACTCCTAACTGCCTCAGCTACTCCTAACTGCCCCAGCTATTCCTAACTGCACCAGCTACTCCTAACTGCCCCAGCTATTCCTTACCGCACCAGCTACTCCTAACTGCCCCAGCTATTCCTAACCGTACCAGCTAATCTTAACTGCCCCAGCTATTCCTAACTGTGCCAGCTATTCCTTACCGCACCAGCTACTCCTAACTGCTCCAGCTATTCCTTACTGGCCTAGTTATTCCTTACTGCCCCAGCTATTCTTAACTGCACCAGATATTCCTACTGCATCAGCTACTCCTTACTGCACTAGTTTACATGGATCGGAGGGTCCAAAGTCAGAGTCCAGTGGGAAAAGTGAGGCACAGGAGGGATTCGAGACAGACAGAAAACCCAACTGAGCAGTTGGGCTCAGAAAGAAGACAGGAGTTCTGAGAGATGGTTGAACTTGCTCAGAGACTAGGAAGAAAGAGCCAGTAGCAAGGAGCAGTTGAAGAGGTCATGATTGAGACCAACCAGCACAGCACATGAGGCCAATCTGGGCTACAGAGTCAGTTTCCGGACAGGCTTGAAAGCTACAGAGACACCCTGTCTCAAAAAAAAACAAAAAAAAAAAAACAAAAACAAAAAAAAAAACAAAACAAAACAAAAACAAAAACAACAACAAAAAAAACAATAAGGCCAGGCGGTGGTGGCACACGCCTTTAATCCCAGCACTCGGGAGGCAGAGCCAGGTGGATCTCTGTCAATTCGAGTTCCAGGACAGGCTCCAAAGATACAGAGAAACCCTGTCTCAAAAAACCAAAAAAAAAAAAAAAAAAAAATCCATAGAATACTTCAAAAAAGTCTAAGATTTGTTTGAAGGAAAAAATTATGAAGCTGGAGCTTTATATCTATCATGACTGGGATAAATGTTCATATTCTGTGCCTTAGTTAAAGCTCCAGAATCCAATTGCAAGGCTGTGTCTTATTTCCTGACATTTTCAATGAAGGACTTGGAAGGTTGCAAAGCCACAGCAATGCCCAGAGCACAGTTTTTATACACAGTAGAGGGATTGAGGCTGACTCTCCTTGAGAAGTGACCATGGCATGCTTGTTCTCATCTAAAAACTGAAGCCACAGTTCTGAATGAAGACATAAAAGACATGAGAAATAAAACCATGATGCTATCTTCTTCCTAGATCTAAGCTGTGAAAAGTAAACATTTCAATTTGAACATTACACCAAAATGTTGAATTTATAAAGTTGCATGAATGTATTTATATTAATTTATTAACGTTGTTGACATGAATGATTTCTCCCTAAAAGGCAAGGAGTAGTTAGGAAAGTATTGCTTCACTGGATTTCTCCTTATTGAATAAATTCAGTAGAATATGGATCCACATTAATTTCATTTGAAGTACAGCTTATTTATAAAGATTAAGACAAGATAAAAATACCCCATACATTTGTACCTTAAAGACAAAGCTGACTGCTCCCGATGTACATGGGACATGGTGAGTGCAGCTCTCAGTCTTATATGAAACTGACACAAGAAGATATTTAAAGGTAAGGAAATTGTCTGTATCCTTCTGATTATTCTAATTTTAGTGGGAATTTTTTAGTTGTAAAATGATCAGGTACTATAGAGATAGCAAGTTGATAAAGTGTTTGCTATGGAAACACGAGAACCTGGGTTAGGATAAATGATGTCCACATAAAAAGTTGGGTTGAATTCCTAGCACAGGGGAGGCAGAGACAGGAGGCTTGCTGGCTATCCATTCTAGAAAACCAGTGAATGACCCTTTGTCCAAAACAAGACAGGGCATGAGAGGGCTGGGTCTCTTGTCACTCTTTCAGGGGACCCAGGTTTGGTTCTTAGTGCTCATGTGGCAGCTCACAACCACTTAGAATGCCACTTCCAAATCTGATACCCTGGCTTCTGAGGGCACCACACACACACACACATGCATAAAATAAAAATAAATGGATAATCTTTGAAAAATAAAAAATAAAATTGAAGGCCAAGAACTCATCTGGTAAATCCTGCCTCCCTTAACTTTATCTCCAGAACCCACATAAAAATGGAAGAAGAGAACCAATCCCACAAAGTACAGACAAACACACACACACACACACACACACACACACACACACACACACAGAGTAATTTTAAAGTAAAATTGAGAAGGAAAAGATGACACCTAATGGCAATTTATGGCCTCCACATACATGTGTACCCACACCCAAGTACACACACATGAACATGTACACACCCATGGAAAAAAAGTTCAAAGAGTTCAATTTTTCAGTAAATTGATAATATCTCATGTCATATCCTGCTCTCCAAAAATAAATCAATGAGAACAGTACATACAAGAATGTTAATTACCGCTAAGATAAATTTTGTTTTTATAACCATATGATAGATATTTATATGATAGATTAATTACTAGCAGTTCTAACCGTTTCCTCTTACCATTATTGTATCCCTCATATGAAAACATACAGTTCTCAATGTTGTGATCTCAGAGTCAAGAAACATTAGGTTAAAACGTCCCCAGTCCAACCCTAGCATATGCACCATGAGGCCAAAGACACATGATTTATCTTGACATGGAACAAACTGTATGGTTAGCATGATTTCGTACTGTCATGTCGGGTTAGCCCAATTCCAGTCTCCTTGCCACACCTTCTCAAGACAAGACCTCTTTCTGTTTTAGTCTCTTGCACTGAATGCATGTTTGGGATGGTCACGATAATCTCTTCCAGGCTTGAGGTGATAGTGTCAAGTATGTAAAATGTGGGAACGGGAGGGATGGGAGGTGAACTCACATTTACGAGGAAATATATCAAAATTATACATGTCCTCTGTATAGCAGAATTAGTCACCTAGCACCATGTGGAGGTTAGGTTTTGAATTACTTTTCCTCAAATGATGCTAAATTTATAATGGTTTGCCAACAAACTTCAGTCAGCCTTACAAGTAAAATGAATAACCTGGAAATCAAAGTCCCAGAGTTTACACTTTAGTGGACAGAGGCTACATACCACATCAATATCAGAAGAAGGCTGGTCAAAGACTTAACATAGTGCTTCACCACTGTGAACAAAGGTCATCCACAGAGGTCTGATTCTCAGACCGTATTCAGCCTTACTAGATATATTTAAAAAGGATAAGACCTGAAAGGTGTGTCAGTAACCAGATCTGCGGGTGACCCCTTATGCAATACTAAATCACACACTGCACTGGTCAATATAAAAGATTCTCTAACCTCCCATGTAGAGAGAGAAGTATTCAGAATGATACTTCCCTGTGGTTTAGAGAAAAATTATATATTTATTACACACACACATTTCTGTTGTATTCTTGGCTTTTCAGTCTGCTCAGAAGTGAGCAGAACCCAGAGTGCACCACTCAAGTATTTTGTCCACTGAGACAATTCTTTCTAGTGTCCTCAGTAGCAGAGCATTGTACCATCATGGTCCACCTAAAGATCAACATAGTCCCACCCATTCTTGCATATTTGTGTGACCATATGCCTAAATTACAGCCAACCATAAGTAAGTTTAAATGTTTTGAAGACATGAAGGATTTCATTTAAGCAATGTAGAGTCATGGCTTTCTTGTTCTCTATCCAGATGCCTAGGAAACTACATGCAATTGCTGGATCTCTAGCAGCCACCAAGGACTGTAAAATCAATGACTATATACTAGGGATAAAAGAACAGAGAGAGAAAAAGATTGAGTTCCCACCTATATTTTTAACGTACCACCTCTTCACTCTACTTGAGAGCTTCTTTTGCATAAGAAAAAAGTGTCTGTTATAGCTTTCTTGATTGCAACTGTGTTCTAACACATGAAGCACTCTAAAATAAATAGTAGTGAGTGTAGAACAATGTATGAATGTGAATATCTTAGCGATATAGTCATCCTCTGTTCCTTTGTACCTCCTTTGAAATAACATCATCCAAGTACTGCTGAGTCTCACACATCTAATGCTTCCTGTCTGTATTCCTACAAGATAAATCACAGATGTAATATCATAAAAAAAAATTCTAGAGACCCCAATATTAAAAACAAAAACAAATACAAAAACACCTGTGTGCACTTTTTCTCTTGCTAGTTTAAAGCTAGCTTGGGATCAAGTTTCAGTGTAGGGTTGTAGCACGGGTATTGACAATTTGTAATCCATGAGCCTGATTTGGCCCTTAGACATATTAAATTTGGCTTGTGCAATGCTTTCTAAAAAAAAATGTTAATTTGGAATGCTTAAAGTGGGCATGCATGTGTCTTCAGTTCTCCACAAGTCCCATCATCCCCTGCTAATACACAGAACTATTGCATCACTGTTTATGTTGCATGCCTAGCTTCTGGAAGCACTGAAGTTCACAGTATGTACTCCCTTCTGAAACTTCTTTCTTTAAAACTCATGCAGTGTTGAATAAAATGATTCATACCGAAGACTATTCTCTAAGGTTAAGTATGCCTAGTGCTAATAACAAAAATGTGCACAGCTCTCTAGATGTTACATTTTGATTTGGAAATAAAATTTTACTGTAAATGGCCTAGTATTTTTCTCTTACAAAAAAACAAATGTGGAACATTCCAAAGCCTCCCTACACCATACACACCAGAAGGAAGGATGGGGTGTGGGGGGAGATCTCGAAAAGCTGATTTTAACATCTTGGCTCTGATTTTGGCTACATTACTTTCAACTAAAGTTAGCTTAACTCCAAAACTCTTCATTTTTAGTTTCTAACAAACTTTTAAAATCTAAATCAATCTTTAAACTTTAGTGAGCGGTTCTATTTTGACCAGAATGTCTAAAACTTTATTTACTCTATCCTAGCATCCATATGTGTTCCTGTCAGGCTGACACTGTGCTTACATGTCATATTCCACAGTCAAAAAGAAAATAGCTATACTTTAAACTAACAAAAGAAAAGGCTAAGCTTATAAGTATATACTTACAAATAATGCCATCTTTATATAACACATATTCAAAGGAACACAAAGGAAGTACTATCCATGCTACTTACAGCAACAAATTGAAATTTGTATATTCTTGACATGCAAGCCTTGGACTTTTCTTTAATAGTAAAGCATTCTCCACATTTACTCTTCCTCAAAAACTAAAATTACATGGAACTACTAGAATCTGACAGGGGAAATAAAGTAAAACAAGTGTCCACACAATATCAATGTGTGCCCATGTATGCATGGAAAGGGAGTGTAAGTTAAGTAGCTCCAAATACACTAGATTACTGAGTTACAAATACTATCCTTACTTAGACATACACTTTTCTGCAATTAACTCTTATCACATCTATTTGAATTGCTATCCACAATGTCTATTAGAGAATTTATTTTCTTTGTAAAAACCTGTAGTTTGGGGCTTAAGTTTCTTTGCCTTTTAATGACACTAGTGTAAAAGAGATTGGTTCGGAGGCAGAACTGTTTTTGAACCAACCTCATATTCTTAATTTATGTAAATGAATATTAGAGAAAAGTAAACCTCTTTTTTTCCAGTAGCACCTACAAAATAAATGGGATGACTTAGAAGGTTTTTAGTATCTGGCCTACCCTACAAGACTCTCAAACATCTGCACATAGTCCATTACTTCCACACTTTACAAAAGTTAAGCACATAATTTTAATACAAGTTGGAATGAAGTCTGTAGGACATTTTAAAGTTGGCCCACTGGTGGGGGAGGGGAGCGAGCAGATTCCTGATCATCAGACTTTTTACTGTTATCCTAACACCTCTTTGTTCTCCTCTTTCCTAACTTCTCTGTCCTTGCATTTACAAGCAACGCATACTTTTCGTGGCATTGTGAGGAAACATGTTAAGTCTCACCTTTTATAAATTCCCTCACTTTTTGAAACATAGAAACTGACTTAAAAAGTTTCAAGGTTTTAGAAAAGGGCCCCCTCTATGGGACTATGACAGACTTGAAATTCATCTCCAGAATCTTCCTTTCTCTCCTTATAGTTTTCTAGAACATATGGTTGCTAAACACAGTTTCTAAACATTTTTAGAGGGAAAAATACAGGGAGGCGGGAGACAAATGTATAGAGAAGCGTTGGTGCACACATGAAAAAGACGGTAACAGACATACTAACACGTGTGCTAAGTTAAAGACTGAGTTCAGTGCTAGCAATGGTTCAGATGTATGCTGGCCTATTGCAGATGAGAACGCCTGAACCTGGCATTTCAACCCTCGAAAGTTAAGGATTTAATAATCAATGGAGCCAGTTGTTTTCATTGTTGTCTTGTGTTGTTTTTTATAATATTCCATAATAGCCCTGCCATTTTGCTTACCAACATGACCCAAGCAAGATATACCTTAAAAGGAAGGAAAGAGAAAAGGGAATGAGCAGAAGGAGGGAGGAAAGAAAGAAGGAAACAAGGATCTAAGGCAAATGTCCTTATCAATACTCCAAGCCAAATTAGTTATATATAAGGCATGCTGATTTCCTGCCTTCAGCCATTCCCCACCCTCTCCACCCCCCACCCTCATACCCGGGAACCACACTGTCCGGATAACCAAGTCAGTGGGGTGGGAAAATACCGCAGTTTAAGAAATCTGGCTTCTATCAGTCTCTGTCATAGAGAAATAAACTTGACTCTATCTCAGTAAGCAAACACGATTTTCAGATCACAGATGAAAACGTTGGGAAGGGAGGATGAGGCTGTGAGGAGCAAGACAAAGGAAATTCCAAGCTATCAGAATTGCCGCAGAGGATTTTTTTCTAAACAAAGACTTTCATGAAGCTGCTGAAGTTCTCACAGGAAAGACTCCACCCTGCCCAGCTTCTGCAGCGGCGGCTTTCCCTGCTCAGAAAGCGCCAGCCCACACAACTGACTGGAACTAAAAGTGCCTTCGGGGCTCCGTTTTAAGCACTCTTCTTTTCTTTTAAACATCCCACACTTAGGTTCAGGCAAAAATACTGATCTGATCCTGGCTCTTCCTGGATGTCAGAGCCTACTCTGCCAGGACAGGCACAGAAGCTCCAGAGTCAAGCCGTTTCCCAGGTGCAAATCCCACAGCCCCCTTCTCAAACTTCAAACCAGAATCTCCTCTTCAGGCTCTTCCTGAAGCTTACTTAACATTCCATCTAGTTCCCAAACCAAGCCATAAACACCATAAGCAAAGCAAAAGGCAAACTCACCAATCTCTTGTTCCTGGGCTTTTATTGAGACACAGTGCCCTAATAAAATAGTGAGAATGAGCAGAGGTCTTGCTACCACCCAGTTTGCCATCACGTCTAAATATGAGACATGGGTCCTCCTGGGGATGAAGAGTAGATACTGAGGTCACTGCAGCACCCTGAATTCCGCTGGGGGCTCTTTTTCAGCACCAGCCCCCAGGCCGCCTCAGCCTGTTTCAGCACCAGCTCCGGCACAGTCTGCGAAAACTTTTTTCAAGCGATGCAGCTTTAAATAGGAAGAATGCTGCCTCCACTTCGTTTCCTGCCCCTTTCAGCTTGTTCAGGCTCATAACCATCCAGTGTCTGCCAAGCAACCGTCTGATTGATGGTAAACAACCAAATCAGAGCGCGCGCTCTGCGTCTGGAGTTTTCACTACTTCTTGTAGATTTTAAGCGCAGATGGAGCAAAACGGAGACAAACTTTTATTTCTTTTTGTTGAGTGTGTGTGTGGTTTTTCTTTTCTTTCTTTTTTTTTTTTTTTTTTTAAAGAAAGCCTATTAGAAGGAGTTTGATCCTCCCCTCCTTACCCATCCCCCAGACACACACCCACTGACTTTTCCAGAGACACTAAAAAAGCTTTAGGGAGGATGTACAGCCTGTTAGTGGAATTTTTCTTTTCTTTTGCGTTTAGGTAATTCAGATTATCTTCGCCACCTTACTCCTTTAAAAGGTCCTATTTTTAACCCTTTCTTTTGACTGCACAGGAAGAGTTCTTGTCTCCTTTCTCTTGCCCTGAGAGGATTCTTGAGGAAGAGGCAGGATAGAACAATTGCAAAATGAACTTGAGATATTTTGAATTAACTTATTTCCACACTTCCTAAGGAGCAATATGTGACGTTTTCCTCGTCATAGAGCATGTTATTATGTTAAAAAAGAAAAGTCTACCGAAGGTTGTGTAGACTGAGGAAAACACATTGCTTTTGGCTGCTGAAAGGATGGGTTCCGGCATCAGATCTGCCACTCAGCAATTTTGTGAATTACACATAGTCCTTATCTCTGTGCACTCCAATTTTCTTGTAAAAAAAAAAAAAAAAAAGGCTTTTCCCTGACCAGTGTGCAGGGTCTGGTGACACTAAAATGAGTGATGTGCTATTAACTACATTCCAAATTGCAAAGAGCTACATAAAAGTGCATGGTGCTGTTATTAACTTTAAACCAGCTTTCCAGGGAACATGGTAGTCCCAGCTGCACATTCCTGTTAAGAGCAAAAGCCATTAACTTTGTGCCCTACTCAGGTTGCGCAACATCTAAACGCCTTCAGTGCATTTGAAACAGCCCAATATATTTGGTACTGTGAGTCCTCAGTGATCATGACTATGTCGCACACAATGTGAGTGACTCAACTGTTAATAGTTATTCGGCACTGATCAGGTACCTTGAGCCACACTGAACACTCGAGGGAGGATGGCTTTGGTAGTTTGAATGTAATTGTCCCCATAAGCTCATAGTGAGTGTCATTATTTGGAGGTGTGACCTTGTTGGAGTGGGTACGGCCTTGTTAGAGGAAGTGTGTCATTGTGGATGTGGCCTTTGAGGTCTCATATATGCTCAAGCCACACCAAGTGTTTCAGTTCACTTTCTGCTGCCTGCAGATCAAAGATGTGCAATTCTCAGCTCCATCTCCAGCCCCATGTCTGCCTGCATACCACCATGTCCCACCATGATGATAATGAACTAAACCTCTGAACTTTGAGCCACCCAATTAAATGTTTTTCATTATAAGAGTGGCCATGGTCATGTGTCTCTTCATAGCAATAGATACCCTAACTAAGACAATGGCACACTAGAAACTAAGGCCACATCTATCCTCTTTAAGAAACATATGTAAGTGAGGAAAAAATATGTCTATGTGAAACAAAAAACATAAACCAAATATATAACTATGTGTGAAATAATTTAACCCAAAATAAATTAAAAAAGAAATAGTCTATAATTAGAATAGGGATATAGATTTGGTTTACTATTTAATTTCCTTAATAAAAGAAATCCAAGATGCTTCAGTTTAAGAGGGGCAGGTAGACTCTGGAGAAGTTCCAAGAACAGCTTTCTAGCCCTGTACAGTGACTTCCCTCACCAACATAGCTGTTCCCATGGCTGTCTTTCTCCCACTTAATGAATGGGCTAAACGAAGAACAAAAATCAACCTTCTTCTAATTCCTAGAACAACATCTGAGAAAAACCATGACGGCAATAATCTTGTTAACCCCTCATCAAGGAAATTTCCTTTTGCAACAGATGGAGATCACTTCAGAAAACTACAACCAATTAAAATACAGAGTTGTGTAGCCAAGTCCCAACAGAAACATCTACAAAGCAGCTCCTGAACCTAAGGCCCAGAGAACTAGGAAGCAGAAATAGAAAGAGTCAAAGAATCAAGAAGTTTTCTAGAGGACAGTGTCCCCTAATAACAATATCAGAAGCTACACCTATAAAGCCTCACTACCATGACTGCCTAACCATGACACCAATAGACATGCCAATGCAGACAAAGGAAAGACCAGGAGGCCTCAGCCTGACACTGATAACTACAGACAACTAAGGAATGCTGAGCATGGCAGAAATAGCCTTCCCTAGGGAAGAGCATACCAATTGGTTATCCAATACCAAATGGTCAGCCCTGAAAATATACATGCAAGTAACCTGATACAGACTGGGTAGGTTGTATTTATGCACTTAGAAATAGATATGACTCTGTGTGCATGCATATATGCATTTAACTACAATTAATGAAAATGTAGGCCATAAGTGTAGCTGGAGTTTTTCTCTCCAGCTCCCACCAAGCCTCCAAAGATCCACAGCCCACTTATAAAATAATCATTCAGATGCTTATATTACTTGTAAACTGTATGGTTGTGGCAGGCTTCTTGTTATCTACTTCTTTTATCTTAAATTAACCCATTTCTATTCATCTATACTTTGTCACATGGCTTGTGGCTTACCGGTACCTTACATCTCGCTTGTCATGGCGGCGGCTGGCAGTGTCTCTCCGCCTCCGCCTTCCACTTCCCTGAATTCTCCTCTCTTTGTCCCGCCTATACTTCCTGCCTGGCTACTGGCCAATCAGTGTTTTATTTATTATCCAATCAGAGCAACACATTTAACATACAGAACATCCCACAGCATATAAGTTAGAAAAAGAAAGGGTGTGTGAGAGGGAAGGGAGGGAGGAAAGGGAAAAGAGAAATTATGTAATTATGTTATAATCTCAAAAAGCAAAGAAAAGGTATCTTGTTAAATAATCAAATGAGAGTGATAGGAAAACAAATAAACACAGGAAAAACATAATCTTCTCTGAAATTACCAGTTTTCTTCTACTATGGGACCATTTTAGATACAAACATTATCCTGGCACCAAAACTGGGCCAACTTTTTATGTATCTTGTGATCTGCACTGAAGTACTAAGATAACAGATATTTGTGGAGAATCTACAACTCCTGGAAACTATTTCCAGGCTGAAAATTCAAAGATGATAAGGTAAGATTGCAGGATCTGGAGCACAGTGAGCAAATCTACTCCTCAGTACCTGCTGCTACCAGCTTCCATTTGCTGTTATAACAGTTATTATATGCTTATTAATATAGGTATTTTAAGTTTACATGTGGGCACAACTTTCATAGGGGAAACTAAAACAGCCCTCTTCCAGATACCCATAGCTTTTACTATCTCTTTGCATCAAACCAGGAGTCTGTGATAAGACCATAGGAAATATTTTCCTGAGAGCTGAGGTAAATTAGTGTTCACACTGTATACTCTATGAGCGTCTGTCATCTGTTGCCATGAAGATCACAAATAGTGATTTTTTTTTCCACCTAGGGCTTTTCTTCAGTATTTGTCATTGGGTCTTACACAGTAATGTGAGAAATTCTAAAATGTACACAAGTGTCAGCAGATGTACCAGTTTAACAGATATAGTTGAATTCCAGGGAAATCAAAATGCCATTATTTCTTAGTCTTTTTTGTTAAATTTTTTAAAAAATTTTATTAATAATTTTTTTCATGCATTTTACACACCAAAGATCTGCCTCTTCCCTCCTCCTGCCCCACTAGCCTCCACCTCCCAACTCAATCCCCTCTCCCACCTACAAGAAGGCAAGGCCTCCCATGGGGAGGCATGTCCAGTAAAGGCAAGTCCAAGCCCTTCCCCCTGCCTCAAGACTGCACAAGATGTCCCACCATAGGTAGTGGGCTCCAAAAAGCCCACTCATGCACCATAGATGGATTCTGATCCCACTGCCAGGGTCCTCCCAAGCAGATCAAGCTACACAACTGTCTCATCATGCAGAGTGCCTACACTCCAGTCCAATGTAGGCTCCATAGCCATTGATCCAACTTTCATGAGATCCCTCTAGTTGGTTTGGTCTTCCCTGCAGGTTTCCCCATCATGATTTTTAAAGAAGTAAAGAATGAGCTCTAGCCATTGCTATTGGATCAGAGCTGTCAGAACCAAAGCCCAGTTCTCATGAGGCACACCAGCAATCTACCACCACAAGTACTAGAGTGAATCTATAGCAGTTCTCATAACAATCCTAAAAGCTTACTATTGGTTTTCAAACTCTATATAAAAACTATGCTGGAAGGAAGCCTATTTGGTCAAGTTTGCCTAACTAGTACATGTAAGCTTTCACTTGTGTGGTGGTCAACTTCAAAGTGAGGGTTACCATTGCTTCCTGGCTCTTCCTAGACCTGTCTGACACCATGTTCCAGTCTCAGGGGAAAAAATACATCTTAACATTCTTTCTGAGGTGATCTCTCTCTTTCCATTCTTCTCATCTCCTCAATTTATCTTGGGACATAATGCCCTTTCTCTCCTTTGCTAATGTGATGGTTATTCTTCGATGTCAGCATAACTACATCTAGAGTCAAACCCAAACAGCTTGAACATGCCTGTGAGGAATTTTCTTGATTATGTTATTTAAGGTGGGAAGCCTCACTCACATACTCAGCTCCATAGTCTGGTGACAACCCACATAAAAGAATGTGGAAGGAGGTTTTTCCTTTTTTCCTGTTACCCTCACTGCCATTAGCAATTTCATCTATCTTGTTGCCAAGGCATCTCTCTGCTGATATTAGAACTAGTTTCTTTGGGATTCCAACATAGACTGAAGACTAGCAGCTCTCCAGGAATTTTCTGAAACTCTAGGCCCAGAATGGGACTGCTGAGACATCCAGCATCCAGTCTCAGAGACTGAGCAAAAACTGGATTTTTGAGCTTTCTACCATGAGACAGTTAGTATGGGGCTACTCACACCACAGCCTGTAAGCCAGTCTAATATCTTTCCCCACTTCCCCGTGTGTATGTGTGTGTGTGTGTGTGTGTGTGTGTGTGTGTGTGTGTATGAATACATATACATATATTCGATCTTCTATCAGTTCTTTTCCTCTCTCTAGAGGAGGAACCCTACTACGGCATCTCTTCCTCTGTTTAGTACATTTCCTGAAGCCTGATCCCCTATCAACTACCTGTAGCTTATTTTCTGTACATGTGTATGTGTGTATGTCTGTGTTGTATAAATGAGCGTGCATGAGCCTATGCATGTGTGTGATGCTGGACATCTCCACCTTCCTCTGCCACTTTCTACCTTAGTTTTTTAAGACAGGGTCTCTAACTCTATTTGGAGTTCACTGATTGACTAGACTGGCTGATTACAAGGCCCTGGAATCTTGTCTCCACCTACCATCACTGGGATGATAATAATGCTTGACTTTTTACAAGGGAGCTTGGGATTCAGAATCAAGTCCTTGTTCTTGTGCAGCAACTGCTTTACCCACTGAGCTATTTCTTGCAGCTGCTATAACTTTAAAAGTTCCTAGTGAGTTTTCTCTTAATTTCACTTCTTTTGCATCCATTCCTTTACCTCCCAATCATGACTCTGCCTTTGTATCAGGATTCCAACACCAAAACTATACTCTGGATTGCATTTTCAAAGTGATCAACAACCCTTTGCTAGTAAACTATCTTCTTTCTTTCTGTATTAGCTTCTGTGTTAGTCAGGGGTCTCTATAGGAACCAAGCCAATAGAATGAATATGTATATCCTTATTCTTGTACTTACTTAAAATAAATATATATTATATGCATAATGTTACAAATGGGGATTTATTAGAGTGGCCTACCCAAGACCTGGCTAGTCCAGCATTTGTTGTGTATGCTTAGGAAGAGCTGAGAACCCAATAGGCCATGAGGGTGGGTCAGCAATCCCAATCTGTCACTGAAGGCTTGGAAGAGTGCTGGAGAGGATGCACTGCAAAGCCGAAGAAGCTGGTTCTGATATTAAAGAAGGATGTGACATCTGGCCACTGTCAACAGGCACTGCCCTCTGGAGGGAAGGATCTTCCTTCTCAGCTAATCCTTCCAGGAAATACCCTCACAGACTAGCCCAGCATATCTCTTGGTTGATCCAATCAAGCTGACAATCCAAGATTAACCATCAAAGTTACCTTTTGTCTTACTCTATCCACAACACCTGACAGAAACAGCTTAAGTGGGTGGATGGGTGATTTTGGTTTAGGGTTTCAGTTAATTGTGGCTGGGAAGGCATGCTGGAGCAACTCAGTTCATGGAAGTAGCAGAAGGTAGTGGAAACTGGTCACATTAGAGCCTACCAGCAAGTAGGGAGTGACACAGGAAGTGATATGTCCAAGGACTTGATCCCAATACCCTTCTTCCTCCAGCTAGTCTCCACCTCCTACAGGTTGTACAGCCTCCTAAAATAGTGCCACCAGCTGGGAAATAAGCATTCAAAAGACAAACTGGCAGAGAGCATTTCAGATTTAACCATAATGCCATCCTATAATGTTCGATATTTTGATTATTCCCTCCCTCTTTTTGAAACCCTTGTCTCTCTCTGTCTCTGTTTCACTACTCCAATGTCCTTTGGTACCACCTAACTGAAAGAGATTGGTGTTTTCAATTGTGTCTGTCCTGTGAGAATTTTTCATTCCTTGCTCATTGACTTGGGCTATAGTGGCAATTAGGCTCCCTTAGCTTTATTTACATACTAATGAGGTTCAGCCAAGACTCTCCCCCTGAGCATGCTGGAATTACAGATCTGCAGGAGCACACCTGGGTAAACTGTTTAATTAGTTTATTAGGGGCAGGAAAGATGGCTCTGCAGTTAAAGCATTTGCTGTTCTTGTATAGGATCAGAGGTTGACTCCCTGCATCTGCTTTATTGAGTGACTCACAACCACCACTGGAACTCCAGCTCCATGGCATCAGATGCTCTGTTCTGGATTCCAGAGGCACCCACACTCACAAGCAAACACTCACACACAGGCACAGGCACAGAAACATGGATAAAAATAAAAATAAATAATTTGTGCGCATCCTAGAAAATAATGGTTTCTTTATTGCACACACACACACACACACACACACACACACACACACACACACGAAATTTCTATATCTATCTTATTAGATTTTGCTCATTTTGGCTGAATCATCTCCCCTTATCCCCACTGCCTCCTCCCACTGGTCCCCTTCTTACCTCCAAATAGTTCCCCTTCTGTTTTCATTTCCCATACATACATACACACATATAAAGCTAAGTCCCATATATGAGAAAAATTGTGATGTCGTTCTATTCTCTCTCCCACTATTCTGTTGTGTAGCCTTATCCCTTCCTCTAGAAACATCATCTCACCCCACATATTCCCCTTTCTACATTCATATACATTTATATATCTTAATCTAGAGTTTCCATATGAAAGAATTATGAAATACTTGTTTTTCTGAGTGAGGCTAATTTTTCTTAACGATTATCTCTAGGTCCATACATTTTCCTTCAAATAGCATAATTTCACTCCACTGTACATACACATAAATACGTACCATATTTTCCTTACCTATTCCTCTCCATCAGAGGATTGGAAACTAACTGATTTTATAGACAGCTGAATGGCATGTAAGAAATGTATTGTATAAGGTAAAGATGGAGGCAAGGACTCAAATTAGGTAGCACTTTATTTCAATGAGAGATGATAATATCTTGGACAAAGGAAGCAAAATAAAAAGGAGTCGGGGAATCTTAAGGCTCATCCACTAAAAATGGCAGAGAAGTGGATTCCATAAGGATAACACTTCTGCCACCGATGTAGATAATAAAGCCAACGAAGCTCAGTCATTGCCTCCTGGACCAGCCAATCTTCTCTTCCACGATACAGACTGACATGTTTGTAGAGATCAGATACCATACTGTATTTATCTGTGTCTTCTACCACATTGAAGGTTCTGTGATGGCAAGAACATTTGTTGATTATTTATCCCTAGTAGTTATTTGTTGAACACATATTGTTTAGTAAAGAATCAAAAATGTGGTTTACAGCAAAGAGAAATGGCAGTGAACATAAATAAAGATGCCCACAAACTGTCAACTCCTGATTACTAGGAAAATAGTAGAAATACCTATACTATATGAGGAAGGAGAATAGGTAATGGAGAAGAAAGGGAAAACATCATTTTTTTTAGATACATATAAACTCTTTGAAACAGCAACATGGGAGTTTGAACAGAAAAACATTATTTTATTAATACAGTCTCATCAGGAGCCACTGTGAAAATAATAGGCACAATAATAATATGGTTAGTGTTATTAAATACCATGTAAGCACTACATGTATATTAACTAAGTTAATCTTCAAATTAAACATATGGAGAGAGAATGGTCATTGCTTGTTTTCTGGATGGTGAAGGAAATTGAGGTTCACAGAAGTTTAATAACTTGAATCAGTGAACATGCCAGAAGAGCACCAGATCCAGGTCTGAAGCCTTGGCAGCAGGGTTCTAGCAGAGGCTTGAAATTCAGGTATTGTGCAATGTTTAATTCGTTATCCTAAATTGTGTCACTAAATTTTTGAAACTTGTGGCAATAGTGTAAAATTCAGATTATCTGCCTAATATCTTTAAGTTTTTCTAAATTGCATCTTGTTCATTTATTGTGTGTGTGTGTGTGTGTGTGTGCGCGCGCGCGCGCGCACGCACATATGTGCGGACATTCTAATGCTATGGCACAGACATGAATTCGAGAGCGTTAAGAAACAGATTGTGATGGCATCTTTTCAGTGTAAGGTGCACTTCCCCTAAAGAACATCAGAGTTGCAGATAAGCAGTGGTGTTGGGGCCTCTCTTCCCCAGCTGATGGTGAGCACCTGCCTCTTTCAGAGTTCTGAGAGATGGAATATTACAGGTGGTCTGCGAAGTGGTTGATCACATAACCGGGATGTAGCTGGAATCTTAAATGGTCTTATTAATAAAATCAAACCTGAGGCCAGAATAACCGAAGGTCAGAGAAGCAGAACAAGCCACAGCTACCTCACCTCGACAGTTCCTCAGCTGATCCTGTTTCCTCAGACTGGAAGCCTCTTAGTCCTCATCCAGAATGAATCTCAGCTGAACTGCTGCTCCAAAGCCTGAATGCTTAACCAGCTAAAAGCTTCTAGTTTCTGGTCTTCACACCTTATATATCTTTCCTTTCTACCATCACTCCCTGAGATTAAAGGCTCACTTCTTGGGATTAAAGGCGTGAGTTACCATGTTTGGCTGTGTCCTTGAACAGATGGATTTTTGCCTCTGGAATGCTAGTGTGCTACCACTGCCTATCCTCTATGTTTAATATTGTGGCTTTTCTGTCTCTGAACCCAGATAAGTTTATTAGGGTGCACAATATTTCAGGGAACACAATACCACCACACCAGAATAGGTATTCTCAGGACCCAAATTATTCATTATATCATACATTGTCTCAAATGAGAAGGGAACAGGTCCAGCCATGGAAGAAAAGGATGGGAATGTCTTGCAGACAGGGGACTTTAAAAACCAGTGTCTTTACTAAATCAGTACGCCAACCATTTCTGCATCTTCTCTATACTTTCTGTATATTAAAAACTGCTTCATTTTCTATAATCTCTTGAACTTGCTATTATCTCATTTTTAGTAAGAAGAGCTTGCAAAAGGCAGTTCTTCCTGAAGTACAAATCTTGGGGATCAAACTGAGTTTTGTATGTCTTTACCTGCCGAGCTATTCACGGGTGCCACAGGATCTTTTCAAGTAAATAAACACATGTGTTATCTGACTTATCATAAATGTTATCAAACTTCATAAATATGTTACTTCAATCTAAATGCCCATACTGGAAATGTCTTTATATATTTACATAATTTGGGATCTTTTTATATTAGAAGATCATAAATTCCTACTAAATGACTTTTCTATTTAATAGGCAATTGTACTTTAGCTGAGTCATATTTGAAGAAAATTTTGATATTTTAAAATATCTGATTATTTTCAAAGGCATTAAACACTCATTTTGAGGATTTATGAAGGTTATAGACATAACTTAATAATCAGTGTTGGCGATTACCGTACCGTACTCTACAAGCATTATTTAAGTTCAAACATCTCTGCAACTCATGATAATACAGACTTGGTAATAATTTCCTTTTGCTATTGAGATTAAGAACAATTAAGAACTATGCAGCTATTTTTCTCTGAATTAAAACAATCTTTCCTGGAAAGGGGCCCTGGTAGTGATGGAAAATGATAGGATTCATGCAAAATTCACAAACATAGGAAGTGCCTGAAACTTACAAGATCTTCAAGGCCCTTCCACAAAATCACATTAGCAGTAAGGATTATTAGGGAGAGGAGACTCTCCAAGGAGCCTGGCTTTGTAAGTCATCACCTGTGTTGGTGGGTTTTTCAGTGACATAGCTATCTTTGAGTTACCACAGGTTCTTAAGTACCTTCGATAAACTTACTGATCACCAAGATACACAGATGGAGTGTTCCTTGATCTGTCATCAGTGACACTGACTGGGAAGAACAGATGTTTGCATATATATCCCTAGGAAATGTCAACAACATTAATTAATTTTTTCACAATTCCCCTAAGGCAAAGAATGATTCTCAAATATAACTTTTCTAAGTCTTAGCATGCCTTGCATTGTCTTTGATAATTTAAGTTTTCCAACTTTTATTAATTAGGAAAATAGCTTTAAAATTTCCATGGAATGTAGCAGTTACAAATATGTCTCTGAAGCCAAATGGACTGCTCAAAATGATCATGCAATCATCTACAAGATCGGTGATCCATGCCTTCTCTTTGACTCAATCTCTTCATCTGCAAAATGGGGATGATAATAATATGCACCTCATTGGGTTGTTATGAGGACCGTATGAGTTAATATTGTAAATATTTTAGAAATTATCTAGCATAAAAATAGTGATATTAGTGCTTATATAATAAAAAGTTTGTCATCGGACTATTAAGTTTACTTAAAATTAAAAAAAAAGTGACTAGAAAATTTAATCACAATTTATGTTCTACTTGCTCCCCTCTTTAGCACTGTGTTTTTTACAGATCATTTATACAGAACACAAGTTGTATTTTAAGGTATACATTCTTTGGATTCTGACAAATGTGTGAGATTATATTCATGGTCACAATCTGTAGAACATTACCTTTGCCTCCCCAAACTCCTCAATCTGGAGTCAGTGTTTCCTGCCATCTAGGCCCTGGCAGGCTGACCTGATTTCCTTTTCTATTGCTTTGCTGTTCTATGATGTTAGATAAATAGATTCATTCTATTCTATTCTGTGTCTGGGTCTAAGGCTCACCCATGTTGACCTGTCAGTAGCCTGTTTTTAACTTTTTGTATTCAGATTTTCAAGTTTTGTTCATTTTTACTCCACTAATCCATTATTTACTTTTAAGTCTAATAAGTTTGAGGCATGGATGATTGTTTGTACTGGAATAGACAATTCTCAGTAGCTAAAATAAGAGTCATGAGTCAGGGCTTCCCCAGGGGAAACTTTTTAAATGGCAAGGCTAGGTACAGGCTACAAAGGAGAAATTGTCTAGAAGCTCACTGACACCAAAAGCTGTTTCTACCAAATGAGCATGCTGCCCTGCATGTCTGCTGTAAGGAAATTCAAGTACTACAAGTTTCAAGATGGTTTTTACAGAAAGCACCATTCAGCCCATCAAGGCCTTGCATTCATTGTTCAGTTAACCACTATGGGATGGCCAGGGGTCTGGAAATGGGTGTTTTCTTGATATAGAGAGGGCAGGAGAGAGCAGGGAAGTCATATGATATATTTTATCCTGTTTTATATGTCTATTGGTATTTGTTAATTTTAATATTTCCTGGGTTTGGGGGAGCTGTTTCCTGTGCTCTTTAGTAACTTGTTTTGAAGTTTGGGGGTTCTCCGCTTTTGCAGGGGCTTGCATGAAGCTGCTATAACATAGCTCTTAGACAGGATGAACAGACACATGAACCTGCTTGAAGCCATTTCTGCTGTGTTCTGTTTTATAAGTTATAATTGTGTTAGGATTTGAATAAAAGTAATTATCCCATTGATCAATGTGTCAGAAGTGTAAAATGCTAAACTTCTGGAAAACATTTTTAGACAATTTTTGAGTAATAAATAAACATCATCTGTTCTTCCTCTTTTAGGTGGAGTGTGTCACATGGGAAATGAACAGTAGGGCTCAGCCTTGAATAATATGAAACAGTAGAAACAGCTGCTCAGAATCCCTATGAACACAATTCTTTACACACATGCATAAATAATAGGTAAAAAGCTAAGTTTACATTATTGACATAAAATATATGACATATTTAAACCACAATTTTTCTTTAAATATCTTTAAATATCTTCATGTAATCCCTGAGTTCACAAATGTGTATTAAAGTAAACTTTAACCATCATAATTGAAGCTTGAATTATAAATTGAAATATAGTTACATGTAGTGAGGTTTTTCCAATATTCTAAACACCATGATGCTGTGGGTATTGCTCTGTGTAAATAAAGTTCTGATTGGCCAGTGGCCAGGCAGGAAGTACTGGCGGGTAAGAGAGATTTGTCCTGACTGTGGGCCAGGCAGGGAAACTCTAACTACAAATGGCGCCCAACGTGTTCACAAGAATTTCCACCTAAAACCTGAGAAAAAAGATTCCAAGATGGAGCTAAAAACAGCTTCCTAGTTGTCTCTCTCAAGTTAGCGGCAGCCTGCTGGATTGAGCTACTGTGGCGGGTTTCTGGCTTGTGCGTCTGACCTGCAGTGCGGCGGGAAAGAGGAATCTACAAGCGGCACTTTACTCTGCTGCATGGTAGATTTAGCTTTTGCTACTTAAAAAAAAAAAAAGTTTCTGGGCTATGCACTGCTTTGATAGAACTGCTTCTGAGAGTTAATGGTACACATGGCTCCAGACCCAGAGCTGGTGGTAAACTGTGTACCACCGCCATGTTGGGAAGCAGAGGTGGGCGGAGCCAGCAGCCACAGCAGCGTGTCAGTTTTACAAAGATGGATATTACACAGAGAATCTGGTTTGTGTTGTCTTTGGGATTTTTAACTACAGAAAAAAATTTGATCATAAAAGCTGTTGAGTTAAACAAATATGTAAATTTTAAAGGTACCTTGACTTCAAAATTTGGATATATGGATATGTTGCTTTGGAAAGGAGTCTCTGCTTTTGTTTCCACAGAAAGCCAGAGGCTGTGGATTTGTTCCAGATTAAGATACATCAGGTTTGATCAGCCTAGACCACCTGAAAGGTCTCCAATGACACCATGGCCCAGATGATCTGACATCCAGAATGGTTTCAAGGCAACTGGCTCAGAGGTTTACCCTCATGGACTACTCCATAATCCTAAAATTTCCTTTGTGTCCCCATAAGATACAGCGCCCCCCTCCAGCAGGAAGTAGTAAGAAAAACTACGCCCACATTCCCAAAATTATCAAGCTGGCTTTGGAGATGGAATTGGCTCACTCCTTCTCTAAACCCAGACATATTGCTAAAAGAAAAGGTTAACAGATTCTTGTGTCCCAAATCAGAAGAGCCCTCTGGTGTGAGACAGAGAAAAACCAATATTTTTATTTAAAGCAGTTTGATTATAAATGAGATCTCTTTCTAAAGAAGAAAAGGGGATATGATATAGATATAATAGGATAAAAGGGTAGATTAAGGAACTTACTTCTAAAGAGCAACAACTTGTTTAAAATGTTTTACATTGGTATAGATTTTAGTCTATTGATACAAACTTAAAGTTAATTTTGTTATACTGTGTGTATATTTCTAATCGTGTTTAAGGTATTATCTTTGTATAGCTCATTTTAAATTGAAATGGATAATTAAAAATAGATTAATAATTAGTCATCTATGATAATCATACTCGTAGCCATGTTAGTTAAGTCTTCTAGATATACATAGACATATTTCAGATAGATAGGTAATCTTCAAATACTTCAAAGACCTACAGAATATGGCATTTAAAATACTTTTAAAATTTAGACTTTCTGGACAGTGAGACATGTCTGCTCCTGGCAGCACCAATTTACTTCAGAGAGAAGGATGGGCATTGAAGACACTTCATATGGAGTTTATCTTCACCTTGGTAAAAATAGCCATTTGGGCAAGAAACTGTTCTTGCCTGGACTGCTTGATCAACTGGACATGCAGGACCCATAGAAAGGTGACCACTGAACTTTGCTTGACAAAATGGTCCTTCAGGTTCCTGCTTCACAGAGGAAACTGCCAGACATTCTACAGGACACTGAGAGAAGTGACCAAGAGACTCTAGCCCTGTGGGCTGAAGACAAATGCCCCAACTTTACAAAGGAACATTAGGTGACTGTTCAGGCTGCCAGCTGTCTCTGTCCACCCTGCAAGACTCCCGAAAGTTGCTTGCATCCTTCTCCCGGTTCTCAGGTATATCCTTCTGAGGTCTTTGATGTGGTTGAAGACTAGATAGTTATAATTTCCTCAGTTATGATACAAGATAAGTTACATATAAAACCTTAGACTCACAAATATAAGATAGATAGGATATCTTCTTTAATGTTGTAACTGTAATTCTTGCTTGATAATTGTTTTGTTATATGTAATTATACTATGTAAAAGTTAAAACCTTCCTTAAACAAAAAAAAAAAAAAAAAGAAAAGGGGAAGTGCTGTGGGTATCGCTCTGTGTAAATACAGTTCTGATTGGCCAGTGGCCAGGCAGGAAGTACTGGCGGGTAAGAGAGATTTGTCCTGACTGTGGGCCAGGCAGGGAAACTCTAACTACACCATGAGACTGCTCACTCATTGATTATACCATTTTGACATCAGAAGCATTCTGTATATCTTCCATAATTGTTACTTAATTAATACAGTATATATGCACTTACTAAATAAATACTCCTACAAAGGAGTTGTTAAAAAGCAGTTTATTAACTTGATTTTAAGTATATTGTCAATAATTGTGTCATTATAAGCCCTGAATCCTCTTTGGCAGCTAAACTAAAAGTCCAAACTCCAATGTGATCACTTCCTGTGAAAATACATGTACTATTCCTAGCTCATAGGAAATTCTAACACAGGTTTCATTCACCAGTAGGAAAAGTACTGTTTTAATTTTGGGGAATGAGTGGCATGCTCTCATAAGATTTGAAAGAGCACATGTGTCTCCTGTGCTACTTTACTGTGGCTTTTTCCCCCCTGGTATTAATGTATGGGTGGGATTTTAAAAATGTCCCCTGGCTTCCTTTCCATTGGTGTGCTTACTGCCCTCATTCAGGAGCAAAAGGAGTCTTGAAAAGTGTTACTAGACTGTCTGAAATCTCGTTCTGGATATAACATACCAAGCATAGACAACTGAATGGATCTTAGAACACCTGGCCATTTCTTGTTAACCTACTGAAATTCAAGCAACATCCATTTGTCTGCAAAAGACAATTTTATTAATTTATGTCCGTAGTCAATATTCAAAGCCCATCAATTCCTGAAGCTATAATATACTTTATTTCCTACACAAATTCTGGGCACTACTAAATTTTTAAGAATCTGTTGAAATCTCCTGAAACATTTCAGCTACATGAAACATGAAAATTACAAGTGGTAAGAAGAATTAAGAAGTTCCTGTGTACTCCTGAGACATGAGCATTAGTGACCACACACTTGTCTCAAATATACCTTGTACTTAATGTCCTTACCCAACTTAAGGACGAAGGGGCTTCCGATTTCAAAGTTGTACATCATTCGATGTAATGCACAATTGCTAAGAAAATGCCTTAGGGATAGAAATAAGTACAGGGCAGAGTCCGGGCCCTGTACTGGATTAGGCAGTAAGCCCAACCACCAACATCTGTATCACATACAGTACAGGGGTGAGTCCTGTGGAGTCACACAAAACATTGGAAGAATAAGGGTAAAATATTGGAAGAGACACTCATTTTGGTGGAATTAAAACAGAACTTTAGAAAATACACTAAACCAGCAAATAGTAGTTGAATCAGATGGTTAGAGAAAATTTAGGTGGCATTAAAAATTATTACTAGCCAAGCAGAATCAAGTCACTTGTCCCTCACCCAAATGGACAAACCAAAATCCCAACCAAAACTCGTAAAATTTTAAGACTACATATGATGGGAAGAATTACCAAGATTGTCTTAGAAATCCAACTGTAAAAGCACTTTGACAACAGCTTTATCTTATAATGGTCTAGTCAGGAGGCCAAGATAACTTCTATAATAATCACTGTATTTTGGAACTTTTAAAATATTTTTATTTTATAATTAATTTAATTTTACATATCAGCCACGGATTCCCCTATCCTCCCTCTTCCCACCCCCACATCCTTCCCACCAAACCACCCCCCATTCCCACCTCCTTCATGGCAAGGTCTCCCCTGGGGATGCAGCCCAGCCTGGTAGATTCAGTTGAGGCAGGTCCAGTCCCTTCCTCCCTGCGTCAAGGCTGAGCAAAGTGTCCCAGTATAGGCCCTAGTTTCCAAAAGGCCAGCTCATACACCAAGGGCCTCCTAAACAGTTCAAGCTCATCAACTGTCTCACTTAACCAGAGGGCCTGATCCAGTTCCATGGGGGCTCTTCAGCTATTGGTTCACAGTTCATGTGTTTCCACTAGTTTGACTATTGTCTCTGTGCTTTTCCCATCATGGTCTCGATATCTTTTGCTCATATAATCCTTCCTCTCTCTCTCTGGTTGGACTCCACCTGGGGTTTGGCTGTGGATCTCTGCATCTGCTTCCACCAGTCACTGGATGAGTGTTCTGTCATGACAGTTAGGGTGTTCGGACATCGGATCACCAGAGTAGACCTACTCTGGTATTTTGAAACTTTTAAAATTATTCCATTAGCCAGGCTGCTGAACTGGATTCTCTATAGTATCATGCCATTGGGGAGACAGAAAAATACTTGAATAATATCCGCACATCTTTATTCTTGTTGAAAAAAAATAAACGTTTTTACAACTCTGCTGGGTTTTGTTGGAGAACCACACCCATGGCTTTCCTTCCAAAAGAAGACATGGTGAAACAAAAGCTGTGGTAAAGAAGCGACCCGACCGTATGTAGCTCAGAATTCTGATGTTCACATAGTGACGTCATCCCATCTCCCAGGCTCACTCTAATGTCTTTTTCAGCAGCTTACCTCACTATATCAGAGAGAAGTCAAACACACTCATAGGTGAACCCCTTCTAATTTTACCTAGGAAGTTTCTACTTCAAATGCAGTTTTAATGCAAAACATTAAAAAGATGAATATAATCAAATTTTAGTTTTATATGAAAACAAATGCGGTAAAAAACACACATTTTGTGAAGTTAGAAGTCTCCAAGAGGACTATTGTTCAGAGTATTAATGCTGGCTGGCATAAGGGCCGTGGGAAATGTGAGGTCTGAACTCTTTACATAAGGAAAGTCTTAGAGTTCCCTAGAGCCCAGTGTCCTTCTTTGTAAAATAACATGGTAAAAGCATTTTGTACTTCCAAGATTTCTACAAGAAACATTCATGAGTACATTTTGTAAATTCTAAAAATTAAATTACAGATTATTATTATTTACCAATATAGAAGGATCCTATTCAATTATTGCTTAAGAATACAAGATTCTGACATGGTTTTTAAACCAAACAAAGTACTTTATCCTGGGTAAAAGGAGGTGGGGAGTAAGTGATGCAATGCTTGTTGATTTTGCAGTTTCCTTCAAACTCCCTGGCTTTGGCTAAGCCTTGGCTTAAAAACATCAGCCAAGAGAAAGAATAGTGACAGAGTCTCGGAGGCTACTGGATAAAACAAGCTTTACAGAAACAATCAAATTATTATTATTTTACCATTTTTGACCATAAGCACTCCAAATATCATTACTCTTAGGAGAATTTTTTTGACGTTGTAGTTTAAAAATGCCTGTTACAGCCCCTCTGTTTTGATGTCGAAGACGGTTTTCACAACAATGTCCCATTGATTTTTCTCAACCACACAATGAGTTTCAGACACATTTTGCAGATAATTATCATTTGATTAAGAGATACTAAATTATATGCAAAAAATATACAAGTGAGCCACTCAGAACTTAATCCCATATCTTACTTCAGTTTATTCCTCTTCATCATGGGGAAAGGAAACAGGGTAAATCTGTGAGATTTTTCTTTTCTTCTTTTTTAATTTTTTTATGTTTTTTACTTTTACTGAAATAGATTTGTTTTCACAGAATACATTCTGATTATAGCTTCCCCTCCTTATAATCCTCTCAGCTCTTCCTCCCCTACCCCCATCCAGATCCACCCCTTTTCTGACTCTCATTAGAAAACAGAGAGTCATCTAATGGATAATAATATAATAAAATGTAAGATAAAACAAAAACTAAAATATTGAAAAAGGACAAAATAAACAGAAGGAAAAGATCCCAAGAGAAGTCACAAGAGAGAACCACTCTCAGAAATTTGTACCCTCAGAAATTCCATAAAAACACTCAGCAGAAGACCTATAGGGTAACTGTGTGTATGTATGTATGTATGTATTATGTGTGCAATGTATAATATATATAATATAATTTTTAAGATTAAATTTTTTACAAAGAATAAAACGCCTTGACATGATATTCTGAGACAAGGAACCTCTAAAGATGCTGTTGAGTTTCTTTCCTGTAGGCCATCTACTTCTGGGTATGCAGCCTAACCTTGGTGCAATTTGTTTTCCCAGTGAGATTTCTTGGAGAAAACTAAGTTTTCATTTACAAGTGGCAATTAGTTGAAGATTGCTTCTGGGTTAAGGGTAGGAGCATGCATCCATGTCTTCTTTCAGCTCTAGGACCCCTTGTGCTTCAGACCTATGCAGGCCCTGGGCATCCTCCCTCAGACACTGTGAGTTCATACACTCAATGATCTTGTTGACTTAGAGGACATTGTTCTCCTGGTGTCCTCCATCACCTCTGGCTCTAACAATCTTTCTACCTTCTTTTCCCCAGGGTCCCCTGAGCCCTGTGGGAAGGGATTTGATGGGGAGATTTTCTCTTTTTAACTATGTGTCTGCATGAAGCCAGAATTTTTCAGATCTTTTAACCATAACTTATGGCAGTAGATTGAAATCAGATGTAAATATAAAAATTCTACTGTATTCTATTAAATCAAATGTTAAAGGTATTTCAATATAAAGTAATGCTCCTCTTCTAATTAAATTTTAGTTTCATATTTGTCAATATGTAATTTTTATTATTTTAAATTAATTAATAATTTAAAACTAAGAGTGAGTCAATAAAATGGTTAGCATCAATTGATATGATCCTCCAGATTTATTTAGGATCCTTAATAATTATAATGTTTTGAAGAACTCCTGAAACCAAACCAAAAGTTTGACATTGCTTGACAAATACTGCTCCACTTTGTTATCCAAGAATATCCATCTCTTGTCTTTATTTTTACCACAGTACTTACTTTTCAACTTTGCCAATGTACCTTGTTATTTTTATTCCACTCACAGAAGGAAAAACACAGAGCATTAAAGAAATTCATTTTATCAGCAACCCTTATATAGTCATTGTTTCACACTTATAACACCAATTGCTTTTCACCAATTTTTTTCTATCTCAAAATGTGATGGAATTGACAATTCAATTTAATAAGAGGTCAAGGATTTTGGAGAAGGAGAATATCTGCATGGATGCTTGATGTCCTATCCCTTTCTAGTTACTATAACAACACTATTAAATTTGCAAACGTACAGTTCTTTCAATGGCTGCTGATAATCCATAACTAATTCAAATATTCTTGTCAAATTCTTCAACTATTTCTCAGTTTACAATAATATAATAGGAGGTAGAAACAGTTCCTGGAGAAATTGAGTAAGCATCTGGGTACTAGATGAAGGGACCTGGAGACACTCTTACACTTGGTGTCATTAGATAAGGGTATGCTGAACACATTTATGCTCGTTTTTACCTTGATAGAGTACAAACAGCACCAAGGAACCATAGAACAAAAGAAACCACAATTTGAAGAAATCCAGTGATTTCTTGTTTTGTTTGCAAATGGAAGCCAAATAAATGAACGAAGCCATTTATCAGAAACCTTCCTTAATTTTATGTCCGAGAAATCAAAGTCATCCAAAAATTGTTTTTTGTAATAATAAATGGTTTTGATGATTAAAAATGAATTACTTTGGTTGGGGATTTAGCTCAGTGGTAGAGCGCTTGCCTAGCAAGTGCAAGGCCCTGGGTTTGATCCTCAGCTTAAAAACAAATGAATTACTTTTTAAAAATATCTATAATACACATAAGTTGTTCATATAGATGGAAATTTTTCCATCTGGGATGACAATGTTCCCTTCAAAAGCCAAAGGCCACATAATGAAATTCCCAAAACCAGGCATGAGAAGCCCTCTTTTGATTTGTTAGGGTTGTCCAGGAGATTTCCAAAACATTACAGGCTATTGCTATTGCCCTTGGTTGCCACCAGAGGTAGAAGTAAGTCCCTGTTGGTAAAGATATTACATACTTCAGACAAAGGGTTCAGAGGTCCCTGACCTGAAACTGACCCTAAAACCTGCTTTCTGAGTACTGGATTCCATGGTACAAGAAGCTTTGTGTACTTTTTTGGCGTAAAAACACCAGGCCAGCCTCCAAATCAGGGAAGCATCCAATCATCCTACACAAATATGATGCCTGTGAGTCACAACAATGATCCACCCATAGGAATGAGGGTCCTGAAGGTGCAGTAGCACCATTGCCTACTTTGGTGAAAATGAACAGTCCTCTAATCGGAATAAGATTTTCTCGAAACGAGGGATGCCATGCCTGGTACTGGACACCTAGCTCTTGAATGCGAATCAACAACCACCACTTTACTACCAACATAATCCCTAAGTCCATTCTAAATATTTGACTTATAACCATAGATAAGTGTTGTCCGTCCTCATCACTCTTCAAGGAAACTTCTCTTCACAATAGATGGAGAACACTACAGAAAACCACAACCAATCCAAATGCAGAGTTATGGAGTTAAGTCCCAATGGATACATCTACAATACAATACCTGTACCTAAAGCTCGGGGGTCATTGTAGAAAAGGGACAGAAATACTGTAAAAACCAGAGGAGCAAGGAGTTTGCTGTGAGACTCTGCCTCCTTGTAGTATCAGATGTGTATTAGTTTGAATGTAATTGGCCCCCATAAGCCCATTGGGAGTACCACTATTAGGAGGTGTGGCTTTGTTGGAGTGGGTATGGCCTTGTTGGAAGAAGTATGTCACTGTGGAGGAGGGCTTTGAGGTCTCATATATGCTCAAGCCACACCCAGTGTCTCAGACCACTTTTTGTTGCCCGTCGGTCAAGATGTAGGAATCTCAGCTCTTTCTCCTGCACCACATCTGCCTGCATGCAGTCATGTAGCATAATGATGATATGGACTAACCCTCTGAAAGTGTAACCCTGCCCAATTAACTGTTTTTACTTTATAGAAGTTGTGGTGGCCATAGTGTCTCTTAACAACAATAGAAACCCTAACTAAGACAAGAAGTTATACCCATACCATGAAGTCTCATCACTGTGACTGCTAAACATGAGCTGAACAAGGACAAAAATAAACATGCCAAAATGGATAGGAAAAACCAGGAGGCTTCAACCCTACACAAAAAACTACATGCAACTAAGGAATGCTGAGAATTGGAGAAATAGTCTTCTCAGGGAAAATCATTCTAATTGGTTGTCTAATACCAAATGGTCATCTCTGCAAACCTACATACAAGTAACATTTTATGGACTGAGAAGGTTGTACTTATGTATTGAGGAATATGGATATGTATACATGTACATGAACATATACATATATAACAATAATTAATTTAAAAAAGAGGCCAGCCATGAATTTGAAAAAAAATCAGGATGTTTTATATAGAGGGTTTGAAGGAAGTAAGGGAAGAGAGAAGTGATGTAATTATAAAGAAACTTAAAGAAATAAAAAATTTAAAATAAAATTTAAAAAGCCTTATTTCATAACCACCTTTAATGCAGTGTGGCATTAAAAAGAATACAGAGATCTAGTTCCACTGATACTTGCCTGGTCTAACTATGTAATGTATTTACTGAAGAAAGTTCATAGTACACTAAAAATGGCTAAAGGTGTAAAAACTAACATTTTACTTACAATTCCAGAATAGATACATGTTACCACTTTTGAGAGCTATAGAAAAGTAGTAATAAAATGAAATTATTGGGAAAATGGTCATCATTGATATCATTATCAAATGAGTAAACTATGAGGATGTATGGACAAGTGTAGATCAGAAGCATAAAATCCATCTACTATCCTGTTCTAGCAGAAGTTTCCAACATTGACATTTTACTCCCTGCTAAACTGATAAATATTAAGAGCAACTCTTCATTCTTAAAAGAGGTTAAACTTAACAAATGAATTTTCCAGAATAATATCATGACTAATGTCTTTTAAAACCTTTTCATCAACGTATGGTTTTCTGTGGCACAGATACTTTAAAATAGTAAGAACAAGGTTCATTTTTTTTTTTTTTGTACTCTTAACGGGTACAGGCAAAATACAAATCTGTAATAGAGTTTTTAAATTTATATTTTGGAAAGGAGAGAAATAGTGAGCACTTCAAACATACATACGGTCCAAAGACACATAATGAGGATATATCATGAGCATAATGTAATTGTCTGGCTCTATTTCTTTGCACCCTCCCAAATCTAAAAGTGGCATTGCTTTCAAGTCCTAACCAAAAACACATAGAATGAACTTAAGTACAACGTAGTTGGGAACCAAACACCAGAACCCCAGCTTATAATCAGCATGCCCACCCCTAAGTACAGGAGAAATTCTGGTGGAGTGGTAGAATTACAGGGAGAGGCCAGTATTTGCTTTGGCAGATGTTGTGTCTGTGCAAGTGGGAACACAGCTGTATGCAGAATGTTTCAGTGTTTCAGAAACTGCTGAACTAGACATAAAGGAATATCCAACTTACAGTGGATCAGCAAGTTTAGAGAACAACATTGTGTAGAATAAGCAATCAGTATTAAAGCACCAGTGACTGGGTCCACTATAAATTATGACCCCATCTTTGTCACACAGCTGTAGTTGTTTTCTCACTTTCAATATTTCATATTTTCTGTGTCACAGAGAGAAAAGCCGGTAATCCTGAAGTCTAAAGCGTGATTGATAGGCTACATGTGAGTGGGAAGTTCAATAAAAGTGGAATGTCTCGTATTTGACTTCAGAGAAGTCATGCTGCAAAAGTGAGGATACAGTTCGGGAACGGAAAAAAAAGAATTTTCACAGAGGGCTGTTCAGTTCCCTTAACTCAGTCAAATACGCTGCTTCTTTGAGAAATTTATGTCCTTAACCCGTGAAAAGAAAGAGCAGCAGTATTTCATCCTCCAAGCCAGGTCTACGAGACGGCGTTTGTTACAAAAATAGGGACACGCAGAGTGCCTTGCTACTTCTCAGACTGCAGCCTTCCCTTGGGCTGACTGATCATGACTGGCTGCAGCAACTGAACCTAAATTGAGTTTGTGTCCAACTCCTCTCCCAGTTCAGTGTTAGACCTGCTTGGGTTTCCGTATTAGTTGGATTAACAGAATTATTTTCAATTTTTTTAATCTATTGCATTTTTCAAATTTAATTTGGCACACCAGAATATCTCCTCATAACTTCATTTTCTTTTCCAGCTTTAATCTCTAGACTATTTTTAAATGTTAGTGTAGTGTGTTGGATTGATTATATGTGCCCTGAGTATAGAATGCTATTATGCAAAATGAAAGGATATCTGCCATTTATCTGTGACTCTGCCCCCAGGATTCCACTGGTAGAGCTTACCATTTTAGCTCATAGAATACTAAGCTAAAACAACTAAACTTCTTCTTCTGCATTCTCTGTGTTCTGTTTTTCATATGTTTGAAGTGGAAAGAGTATAGCAGCATTGTTGTGTTACCTACTCTTTCCTTACTACTTCAAGATTTTACTGAGAGTTGACTCTATGCCTTCACCTTCCCAGTACAACTTCCTTCTCGTGGGGATATGAAGACTTCCCCCTTTCTAACACAGATTACTGTTACCTGCTTTGTTAACCAAGAAAAGGCACTTTTAAAATCAAATACCTGAATTCATGAAAGAAGAATGATTGTGTGTTTGTCACACACCAGCTACTGTGTTCTGTGCTTTGCAAGGTTTATCTTAGCTTATGCCAACATTGTCTTTCAGCTGTTAGGAAAGACATGCTCAAGGTTCTACTGAAGGTGAAGAGCAAGAAAAGAAAAGGGCTTGGAACCCAGGAAATCTAGTTCTTAAATATAGTATGAGGTGATGTCTGTAAGTGTAGTGACCATTCTTAGTGTGACAGATGAACTGGGGCTGAGGAGGTGGTTCAATGATGAAAAGAATTCAACTGTACTTGAAGAGGATCAGGGTTCAGGCCTCATTACATGACATGACTCGTGGTTAATTCTGTCTTCTCCATTGCCATTTCTCTATGAGCCCCTTTTGTATGTGTGGATAATGTTCTCTAAGCATGGAAATAATTAATTATATTCATAAAATAATTACATGTTAATACATCTAGGCAATAGTAGGTGTCAGCAACTGTGTGTTTCTATATTCATATTTTAACTTCTGGTTCCTATAAAAAAAATGTCTTAGGTTTTAGAAAGAGTTATAATTGACTAGAAAGCAAATGTAATGAACGCTTTTGTGAATCAGATTTGTGTAACATAATAAAATTGGTACATCACATTTACTAAAAAAATGGTAAAAGGTTCGTGTGATGAATTTCTTACTACACAAACAAAAATTATTATTTATGAAAAGGAACTGCTTAAAGTAGGAGGACAATTACCCCCCTCCCTACAACAACATGTTCCATGCTCTCTGAAGTCTACAGTAAAATTTCCAATAGTTACTAGATCTGTATGTCATGTCATGGGCTGGAAGGAGACACTGAGTGGGAGATGGGAATTGAGAAAAGAGTTGCTTTTGGTGAGTTTGGACTCATAGTGGATTCTGCAAGAACAGCTACATGAAAAATTTGTCAAAGCCAGAGGGATGCCTGGAGCCACACAAACAAACAGCAAAACAAACAACAGCCAAGATGGAACCAACCAAATACTGAAGAACTTCAGAAGCCAACGTTTAGCAAAATACATCAGTCCTTAACTTTCCACAACACTCTCAGAGTCCCAGTGGCCCTACATGCCATAAAGAGGCATGTACTTCTGCATAGAACATACATGACCTGAGGGAAAACTGCATGCACAGCAGAGACAGTGACTGGTGTCACATTTGATTTGAGAGAAAATGCTTTATTTCTCCACAATAGATCCTGTGATGAAGAAATTCCTTCCGGCTAAGCATGGGTTCCAGGATCCAGGCAGGAAGAGCCAGACCTAGCTGGAATACCCATAGGAGGAAGGAGGAAAATCCACCAATCTCCGTGTGCCATTTACAGTCATCTGAAAAAGTATTTGCACAACCTGTTCACACTGACAGACATTTTAAGGGAGTTGCTTGAGACCCAGAAAATACAGGAGGCAGGGAACACACGAAGACTCAGAAGATAGAAGGGTCAGGTGACAGAGACACAGGGTAAGTGTAGTAAGTGTGGAAGTATATGCATGGTCCTTCAGCAATTTGTTTTCAAGAGCATTGTGAGCAGTTCTTAAATAAGAACATGCAATACTGTTAAAAGCTAATCTAGATTAAAATCATTTTTGTCTTGTAAATCACAAATAGTAAGAAGAAATAATATAAAAATATGCTTCCAAAGAGAACAAGTATGATACTTAAATAAACTAGATTTTATGTAAATTAAATTAAAATTTGTCATAAGATTACAAGATTAGAGAATACATTTTGAAAGAAAATAGCAAAAATATAAACAAAGATTAGCTTTTCAAATATGTTTATATTAAAGTAGGGCACATGTTTGAATCTTCAAACAAGAGCTATGAATTTTGTTTTTGGACTTTTCAAAACTCAGCTTTATTTTCCATGTTTTCCTATAACTTCTTTTTCTAGTTTTTAGTATAGAAAATGTTTTCATGTTGTTGAAACAGCCTCAGAATTAGAAAAAGAAGGAGCAAATCTTGTTATTGGGGAAACTGGGATCCCTTTTAAACTCTTAGTCTTGTTAACAAAAGAATTTCGAAACAGATGCAGAAGGAAACTCAAGCACAATTTTATTTGTGTGTCAGAGAAAAGCAGGGCAGGAAAGCTGTAAATCTTGGCAGCACTGAGCAGGAGAGAGATGGGGAAAGGGTCCAAGGACACCGTGCTGTGTGGAAGTGGATGTGCTCAGTATGGAGGTCCATAGTGACTGGTCCAAGGACACCGTGCTGTGTGGAAGTGGATGTGCTCAGTATGGAGGTCCATAGTGACTGGTCCAAGGACACCGTGCTGTGTGGAAGTGGATGTGCTCAGTATGGAGGTCCATAGCGACTGGTCCAAGGACACCGTGCTGTGTGGAAGTGGATGTGCTCAGTATGGAGGTCCATAGCGACTGGTCCAAGGACACCGTGCTGTGTGGAAGTGGATGTGCTCAGTATGGAGGTCCATAGCGACTGGTCCAAGGACACCGTGCTGTGTGGAAGTGGATGTGCTCAGTATGGAGGTCCATAGCGACTGGTCCAAGGACACCGTGCTGTGTGGAAGTGGATGTGCTCAGTATGGAGGTCCATAGCGACTGGTCCAAGGGTGGAGTGCTGAAGCTTCAGAAAGCTAGGAAGATAGCCCAGAATGTCAGTAAGAAATGTTGACACAGGAAAAATTATGTCTAGGCTTTTGGGAAAAGATGTGAATCAGAAAATTATGTTATTTAAGCTTAGAATACATATTTTTTAAAAAGTGGTCAAGTTTAACAGTGCTGACTTAAGAAAAGTGTATTTGTGGTGCACTGAATGAGGGGCTTTGGGCAAAGCACATTATCTCATTAAGTGGGTAAATATTCCTCCCATTCCCTTACAATGTATTGAGATTTCCTGTGGGGTGGCCTCCTATCCAGGTAATTGACAGCCCCAACTACATTTACTTCCTAAAAAAGATATTCTACTCTATACTTTTGACCAAGAGGACTAAGGAAGGGCAGTTGTGATGTTTTCCTTTCCATTATTACCAGGAAAGTCAGGGATGGTGTCAAAGCCCATCATGAGGGAAGGATCCATCTTTGGCAGCCTCTAAGGCTGTTGACCCCTACCCAGCCTAACAACCTTCCATTCTTTTAAAGCCAAGTTGTGGTGACATATTGTGTCCCCCAATATATTGTGCACCCTAATAAAGCTTATATGAGAATCAGAGGAAGAAGCCAGCCTCTATAATAAACATAGATGTCAGGCCATGGTAGCACACACCTTTAATCTTAGCATTTGGGAAGCAGAGATCCATCTGAATCTCTCTGCCAGCCATGGTGGCACATGCCTTAGTCCCAGCACTAACCATAGAGGTCTGGAGGTCTGTAGAGACAGACAGGAAGTGATGTAACTGGGAAGAGAGAGGAAGTGAGATGGCAGAACAGAAAGGCATATAGGCGTGGATATACAGGAAATAGGTCTCTCTGAAAGCTGAGGAGTTGGTAAGGTGAGATTGGCTGTGGTTTGTCCTATTCCTCTGATCTCTTGTCTTTCACCCCAATATCTGCCTCCAGGTTTTTTATTAATAAGACCATTTAGCAATTTGTCTTATACCAAGTCATAAAAATCTTGCTGTTATTTTATTATTAAATTCATCTTTTAAAAATAACTTCCATCAGTCACACAATTCTTTTATCAGTTCCTAATGCAAATGGTAGGTCTGCAAATATTGATAGCTGCCCAAAGGAAGTTTATGTGCTGTTTAAAGAATCAGTACCAATAGCAAATGCAATACAGTAAAATCAGTACCTTGGGGCTGAGGAGATGCCTCAGTGAGTAAGGGCACTAGCAGCCTCACCTGATGACCTAAGTTCAAAACCCAGGACCCACTTGGTGGAAAGAAAAAGTCAACTACCACAAGCTTTCTTCTGTATAAGTGCACTCTGTGTCATGTCACATACACACACACACACACACACACACACACACACACACACACAGAGACAGAGAGAGAGAGAGAGAGAGAGAGAGAGAGAGAGAGAGAGATACACACACATATACACATACACACAGATACACACACATACAGTGAGAGAGAGAGAAAGTAAGAGAGCGAGAGAGACAGACAGACAGATAGATAGACAGCGAGAGGGAAAGAAGCAGAGATAGACAAATACATGCACACAGACAGACAGACACACAGACTGACAGAAGCACACAGAAAGACAGGGACAGTGAAAGAGAGAAAGAGACACACACACATACACACAATAGAGAGAGAGAGAGACAGAGACACAGAGACACAGAGACACAGAGACAGAGACATTCAGTTCACTCTCTTCCATTCAAATTTCTCAAGCAAGCTCTTTACAACAGTCATCTCCATTTCCACTCTGTTTTGTCCTGCTCCCTGTAACAGGGCTCTCATTCTGCTGCAAAGGATCTCTTTGTGGCTTCTAGCGAGGCTGCCAATCCAGTGAGAACCTTGTATGCTGGCCTTAATAACTTCAAGAATGCCCAGGGCTATGATTTCTCTACATTTCCTTTTCCCTCCCTGGCTCTGTGCCTCTCTGAACTTCCCTCTTCTCATGGTAAAGCCCCTCAGTGGACTCGTGCGTCAGTTGCTGTCAGCCACAGTCCCTCCTCTTTACTCTCCTTACCACTTCAGTGAGGATGTACACCCAGATCCCAAATGCACCTCTCTAGTCAGCATCACTTCAGACTTCTAAACTCATTTGCACCACAACTTTCTCGGTTCTCCTCTTAGATGTCTCAGAGGAAAAAAAAAAAAATCAAGGTTGACTTCTCTAAAACCAAATTCATTACTCCTCTCCAATCCATCTTCTCTTTCCTAGTTCCCACTAGTTATCTCAGATTCCAGTTCCAGGGTCAGTTCCACAGGGTGGGTCAGCACAGCAGAGACCAAGGATGCTGTCGCTCATTATTGTGTGTCAGCACTTTGCACAATGTCTCTTACGTAATAAGAGGTCAATGCATACTTTATTTGAATGGATAAAGAAATGATTCATGGACTTACAGAAGAACAGGTGAGGTTGTTTGAGTGAGAATGCCCCCCCACCCCCGCTGCCATGGGTTCACGTGTTCGAATAGTTGCTCCCTTGTTAGTGAAACTGAGGGAGGATTAGGAGGTGTGCTCTTGTGTCATTGGGGATAGGCTGTGAAGTTTCAAACACCGGTGCCATCCATTCCCAGTCTCTCTCTTTCTCTCCCACCTCTCTCCCCTCTCTCTCCCAGTTAGTATCTCTCTCTATGTCTGCCCCTCTCTCCTCTCTCTCTTCCTCTCTCTCCCAGTTAATCAATCTCTCTCTCTCCCTCTCCCTTTCCCTTTCCCACTCCTCCCCTCCTCTCATGGTTGTATCTCAAGATCTAAGCTCTCGGCTGCTGCCTACGGCTCCAGCACCATGCTTGCCTGTTGTCATGCTTCCCACCACTATGGTCATAAGCTCTACCCCTCTGGAACTGTGAACCCCCAGTTAAACATTCCCTTTTTATAAACTGTCTTGGTCATGGTGTCTTGTTTAAGAAATTTAAAAGTAACTATGACAACAGGTTATTAGTTTTGCCTGAGAATTTCAGTGCAATAGTAGAGATGAATCTTGAATAATGAAGATTTCATTAAAATATAAAGGAAAAGCAAAGAGGCAATTAGAGGAAAACACTGGAGGAAATAACTATTTCAGGAGAATGAATCAAAACCTATAAAGTCAAGGGCCTTGCAGTTCAGGATAATGGTGAGAAAATAAAGGATTTGGAGAAGGAACTGGAAAGGTACATGTTGCCCGAAGTTTGAGGCATCTGAATTTTGTCACCTAAGCACTCAACAGGCAGTTGATTTTTTCAGGCAAAGGAGAGGTTGTGTGTTTTAGACAATGCTGTGCTACGTGTGTCTCATCCAGTTCACCATCCTCTCTTCTGTCCAGGTGGTGCTGCAAATCACTTTATTGTATCAGCTGGTTCTGTTAGAATCTGAAAACTGCAGCTGTAAGGGGGGATGGAAACAGCTCCTCTTTTGTGTGTTGCAAATTTTTGTCAACGTCACCTTACATTTGGAACTTCATCTAGCATTCCTATATCTGGTTTCATCTGTTCCCTGGGGAGGTACGGGGGACATCCAAGCCATGCCCCCTGCTCTAAATTTAACTCCTGCTTTATGGAACTTTTAATTTAGCTCCTGAGCACCCAGCCCCCTGCCTTGTTGCCTCTGCTTTAGAGGAGATAGAAGTTATTCATCTGGTTCCTTCTTTGTCTTATTTTCTGCGTTCTAATAAATGACAGTCATCCCATCTTTGATTCTGAAATACCTACTGTGGCTTTATAGGACTGTGACTGGGTCCTTCATTGGCAGAAACTCTGCTGTGGATTTGAAATAAAATGAGTAAAGATGCAGACAGAAGGCTTGTTATATAACTCCATATCCTAGGCAGAAATAGTCAGGGACCATGTGACTGAAGACAATAATAATAATAATAATAATAATAATAATAATAATAAGAAGACAGCTGCTGCTATCTAGAGAACTCTTTCAACATGCTAGTTTAAGTCCATGATTCTTTCAAGATTGGCATCACATTAGCTCTGTTTCATAGGAGACCCAGGGAAATTTGAAGCAACAGGTCTCAGGCAGGGAACCCAGGGATTAAACTCCAGGTTTCTGGTTTTAAATTAAACACGGCTGGGGCCAGCCTTGCACCTCAGCAGGAAAGCACTCACCTGGCCTGTACAAGGTCCTGGGTTCTGTTCTCAGCACCACAAAAATGAAAAAGAGAAAAAAATGCACGAGACTTCCAGGGGTGCTGGTCCTTTGATCTAGAACAAAGCAATGGTGTTTGGCTACTAGTTCACCAGAAAGAATCGCCGAGAAAGAGAAGTCAAAATCACTTTAGAAACTCAGTTTTGATGCCCAGTGCCTGATGAAGCTTTTCACAACAGTGCAAAATGAGAATAGTCAGGCAGAGGCTGAGGTGTCTGCTATGACTCTCGGTTATTCGAAGTCATAGGATGGCCGGGGCTTGACGTTGGCTGGATGCTGGATCTGAGTCGGATACTGTAAACAGGCTGACATGAAGATAAAGAGTTCAGGGCCTAGATAAACCATGAAAGCAGAGAGCAATGCCTGAACTAAGAAGAAGACTGGAGTGAGAAGGATTCTCAAACTGTTAAATATAGGTCTATGTCATTCTTTTTGTGTGCACAAATAATAACAGTCGTGAAAAAATATGTATTAACCAGTGGAATAGGACAGGAGGGATGAAGAGAAATGTGTGTGGTGTGGCACACAAGAAAGCATGCAACTGTTTCAGAGATTTACATTCACCGTTATTTCTTTCCTTTTTATGGGGAGAGAAGAAAACAAAAGGAGGAGGACAGGGAGATGAGAGAGCTTGCAACAGTGTTTTCCTTTCCATCTGAAAAGCAGGGTCTGTTAGATTGATCATTCTCCTTAGAACTGTCTGGCCACCACAACAGGAATGACATCAGCAACCCAATCCCTGGCTGAGCAGAAGGAGTCTTTTTTTCCACCCGTTTTCACTTTATCAAAATATTTTACATTTGTTGAGAAATGAAACAAAACAAAAACCCCACAGACAGAGGAACCCAGTGAAAAGAGAGAACTGAAAACCCAGTATGGTGAGCTTCTGATTCGCCAGAACTGCATAAGCGAGAGTACTAATGCAGTTCACAGTGTGAAAAGCAAAAGGCTATTCAAGAAATAAGTCACCATAAATCGCATGAACTTCAGAGCTTGAACTTGTAGGACAGATGGGGGTGGGTCTGAAAAGGGGGCAGTCCTCTGTTCTCAAGAGGAAGTTGCAGACCTTGATAACTGTAGGGAAACAAGCAATATTGCAACATCGTCTGTTCTCCATACTGTATTCTGCTCAGATTAGTATAAACTTCTGTTGAGGTTTCAAATGTATCTAAATATCTGTGTCCTTGGAACAAGGCAGGCAGGAATCGCAGAGTAAAGGGGTGGGGCGGGAGTTTGCTCCTTCATAGCACTCTATGCCAAGCAATCTGTAAACACTCCATTTCTTGGCAAATGTCCACTAGCTGATTTGTCCATGATCTGTTTGAGACCAAGGCTGCTAATGCTGACCTTTTACATCCCTCAGCAATGGGAGATTTATAATTAGGGTGCTTCGTTTGGAAACGGAATCCCAGTCTGGCGACTTGCAGCAGTTACTTTTCTAAAGAACCACTGCAGACTGAGAAGTGTGTGAGGAGTGAGACTCTTAAGCTGTTGTGAGTGTGTGCTTCAGACTACAGAGAGCACCGTGTCGTCTTATTACTCATCAAGAAGATGTGCTGTCTCCAAGATCCCACTGCTTGTTATTTTATACTGATATCCATTAAATATTATCAAGAAAGCCTACCAAATTCTACAACAATAAATGAAAAACACAAAACAGATTAATTCATTCTCTGAAAGTCTTTAAAGATTAGTTTTTAATGTGTAATTGTGTATGTGTGGTGTGTGTCTGTGGTGTGTGTGTGTATGTGTGTGTTATACTGTGTATGTTAATGTGTGTGTATGTGTATGTGGTATAGTGTGTATGTTTGTGTGTGTATTTGTATGTGGTATAGTGTGTATGTTTGTGTGTGTATTTGTATGTGGTATAGTGTGTATGTTTGTGTGTGTGATGTGTGTTTGTGTTTTAGGCCTCCTGAAGACCTCTTTGCCAGCACAGCAAACCGAATCAGAGTGAATTGGAAACCCGGGGTTTAATGAGTAAAGCATTCCCGGGTGATTCCCAGCTCCTCAGAGAGGAGACAGGGCCATGAGACCAGAAGAACCCTGTGTCTTTTTTTTTTCTGGGAGATAGCTTATATACCCTGTGGGAGTGGTCTTGAGCCTCTCTCAGGGAGGAGCTGTGTTTGGCAGGCTTTGAAGGGGCGGGTTTAGGGAAAGAGATAGGAGAGGAGAGTTGAGGTGGATCTTCCATCAGACTCCTTCCAAACAGTGTCAATGTTGAAAATCCCGGACATCATTGAACAGTGAGGATGAACATACAGAAATTGCAAAATTAAGCTTCAAGAGGGGATAAAATAAGAAAGAAAAATGACAGCAGATGTATATATGATTGCACTCTGTCCAGGCTGTCTGGGTTGATAAAATATTCTTCCAAAAATAAAGAAAAAAAAAGAAAGCAACAGAAATTCTTCAATACTCATAGCAGTGAGCACTTTATTTTTAAAAATGACAGAAAAGACAGCTTTGTTAGCAAATGTTCTTATTTTCGGGGCTTTTGTTGATGAGAATAGGAACATTATTTTAATTTCTTTTAAGTGGAAAAAACATTAAGCATAGTATCTAGGACTACCGATAAAAAATCTAGGGGGTTTGTGACTCAGAATCTCAGAATATAATTAAGATGTTGTTACTCACTGAGACATAGAAAATTAAATTCTGAGGGAAGAGTGTGATGCTGGAAGAAATGATGAAAAGGAGGGAATGAGCACAGTGACATTCACACTGCAAACGTGTGTCCAAGCCTTACAGTGTCCTCAAAGGGGAATGAGCACAGTAACATTAACACTGGAAACGTGTCCAAGCCTTACAGTGTCCTCAAAGGGGAATGAGCACAGTAACATTCACACTAGAAACGTGTGTCCAAGCCTTACAGTGTCCTCAAAGGGGAAATGAGCACAGTAACATTCACACTGGAAACATGTGTCCAAGCCTTACAGTGTCCTCAAAGGGGAATGAGCACAGTAACATTCACACTGGAAACATGTGTCCAAGCCTTACAGTGTCCTCAAAGGGGAATGAGCACAGTAACATTCACACTGGAAACATGTGTCCAAGCCTTACAGTGTCCTCAAAGGGGAATGAGCACAGTAACATTCACACTGGAAACGTGTCCAAGCCTTACAGTGTCCTCAAAGGGGAAATGAGACACCAACATTCACACTGCAAATGTGTGTCCAAGCCTTACAGTGTCCTCAAAGGGGAATGAGCACAGTAACATTCACACTGGAAACATGTGTCCAAGCCTTACAGTGTCCTCAAAGGGGAATGAGCACAGTAACATTCACACTGGAAACGTGTCCAAGCCTTACAGTGTCCTCAAAGGGGAAATGAGACACCAACATTCACACTAGAAACGTGTTCAAGCCTCACAGTGTCCTCAAAGGGGAATGAGCAAACCAACATTCACACTGGAAACGTGTCCAAGCCTTACAGTGTCCTCAAAGGGGAATGAGCAAACCAACATTCACACTAGAAACGTGTTCAAGCCTTACAGTGTCCTCAAAGGGGAAATGAGCACACCAACATTCACACTAGAAACATGTGTCCAAGCCTTAGGATGTCCTCACCTCAAAGTAAAGAATAAATAAATGTAACCCAACTAAGCTGACATTTGACACATGGTATTCAAACAGGGGCTGTTCTTCACTCTTGCAGATAAGTATTCCCCATTGTTACTACATACCTAAGAAAAGTTTATTCACTCTTCCATACTTATCACACCAAGTCTGTGCCATTCTGGTGCAAAATTGTGTGTATTATCAAAGTGGGACTAAAATTTGAGAAACTAATGATAACTGAACTCCACTGCTATTTGTCTCTGAAGCAAAGAGCATTTATATTTGGATTCCCATCACTTATTTGCATTTTACTGCTAACTTTTCTGTTATTCTCCAATGAGTGCTAGCAGTCAGTTCAACAAGGTATGCCCTAAGGATTAGGCCACATAGACAGAAGTGGTCGTTTACCTGGAGTCATCTGAGATAACTTACAGAAGTGATGATTTTTAGGCCCCTTTACCAGAGATGCAGATCCAACAGGACCAGGGGCATGGTCCACATATTGAGAAATCCTAGAACAAGTGCCCAAGTTTCAAGCTTTCTAGTACTATAAATATCATTAAAATACTGGACAGTGTGTATGAGGAATATTTAATGAATAAACTATTATCAGGCGTAATTGTTTTATAATATAGTCTCCAACTCTTTGTAGGTCTACAAAAATTATTTTCTATCTCATAGTAGATATATCCTCATATCTAGGGAAATAGCCAGTTCAGATCCATTCCCCTACAGAACTGAAAGAAACAGATGTGTACTAATAGATGCCAGAACAGAAATGATTGGGTAATTTCCTTCTTAGGCTACCTTGACTGATGCTCAAAGAGACTAGCCTAGGCACTTGAAAAAGCACTTAAGGGCTTGACTCTGGGCCATGGGGTTTTAGCCAAGGCAAACTGGCCTGCTTTCCTCCTCAGAAGGGGCATCGCTGCTCATGGTTCAGGAAGGGAAATTGCTTGCATCCAGTAGACAGTCTCTTGGAATACCAGCTGTACAATTCTGTTACAGGCAGAGTGAAGAGCCATCGCTGACCATATGAAAAACAGATCTCAGACCCAAAGAAGTCAGCTTTGCTCCTGTGAGCTACATTCACATGAACTCAGCCTGCACTGCTAGGTTGAAAATTTCTCATTTATATATTATAGTATTCCCAGGAGGTATGTTAGAATAATTCAAGGATAACAACCAACTACTATAAATAAGTAAATTCTAAGTTTCAATTAAAAAGGTCAAATATCTAGTTTTATCGTAATCAGACCAGCTTAAAAAAATACCTATCTAAAGCAACTTTTATAGCACAATATCTTAATGTCTTATATTCATTACAATAAATTTCTTCAAATTATCCACTAAAATAATTACTGAGTAAAGCCATGATGGAAAAGGCATTTTTTAATTCTAAATGTGCTTCTTCTCCCAATTTACCTTATGTATAAGAGTTGGACACAAAACCATGTGCAGGAGCAATATTTTATGAAAAACTATGTCTGACAGACATTTGCCAAGTCCATCATTCCTTGCAATTCTGAATGCATATCATTAATTTTATTTATGGAGTCCTCATGAATATTAGACCAAGCTAGCCAATAAAAGACAAAAAATAAGCCAGAGAATTTAGACAAACCTAATTTGGTTCTAAGAAATCTACCTGTTTGCTCATGAAAAGTCAAAAACAAGAATATTCACTCCAGGGCTATTCCTAAAATAATGACAACCACTCAAATATATATCAACAGAATAATGGATAAATTTGTGATTATAATCACACAGCAACAATGATAAATGATCTACAATGACACAATGTTGCAAAAATATTTCAAATATAGTTTTGAATAAAAGAAACCAAAGTCAGTTTGTTTTATACTATATATTTCAAATTATACAAAGTGAAAAATTAATCTTTCATGGTATAAATATAAACTATGCTTAACATGGAAAGTAGAAGACATGATACTGACTGAAGTTGAGTACAGGAAGAGTGCCTGAGTTGTTATGAGTCTTGGTGTACTTCCTGGGTCCTAGTGGTATGGGTTTGTTTACTTTGAGAATATGAGCCCATGAGAAACTAAGAGAAATAAGTGTATGTGTGCTTGTGTTTGTACACACATACAGGTGCATTCATGCGTACGTTTGAACGTTTACAAACAATATGCACTTTCTGTGTGAATCGCACAACAGGGAAAAGATCATTTTCAAAACTTTTGTGATATTTGATACATCTGAAGGAAAAATGTATTAACAACAACGATGAGACAAAACAAAGGAAAGAACTGCCAGAGAAAGCTAGCAGAGAGGGTAGTAGGTGAAAGAGCATTCTTATGAAATGAATGCTGCTCTCCTTGTGGATTCACAAAGAAGCTGTATAAAACAAAATATAAACTAAATTCTCTGGGGAACACTGAAGACCACAAATACTAACACGCAAATAATCCAATTCACCTATTGAACAGAACAAATTAAAGAATAAACAAAACAGGATACAAATCACAAGATCATCACAATAGATGTAGATAAGGTGTATGATAAAATTAATTACATTTAAATAATAAAAGCACTTAAAAAGCTAGAAACACAAGAAAATTGTCACACTATAAGCAAAGTCATATATGAAAATCCCACAGCTAATATCTTGCTCAGTAATGAAATTGATAGTTTTTCCCTCCAATCAGAAACAAGGCACAAATACACACTGTAGCCACTTTAATTCAATATAATGCTAGAGTCCTTAGCAATTAGGCAAGAAAAACAATAACAGACATCCAAATTAGAAGAAGCTGAGGTTATCTTTTATACTTATTAAGAATGATGTGACCTTATACAGAGAGAAAATTTCTATCCTCATCATCCCAGTTAACTTCAGCTGTCACCTTGAGGCTAGAGTTATCTGCAAGACTTGCCTGAGGAATTGCCCAGATCAGATTGGCCTGTGAACATGTCTTTGGGGAATTGTTTTACTTGCCTTATTTGATGTAGGGGGGACCAGCCCAGTGCGGGTAGCACCATCCCTGGGCAGGTGGTTCTAGGCTTCGTAAGAAAGCAAGCCAAATAGCAGGGTTCCTCCATGATTTTTACTTCAAGTTACTGCTTGCATTCCCACCCTGACTTCCCTTAATGATAGACTGTGACCTGGAAGTGTAAGCCAAAGAAATCATTCCCTCCCCTGAGCTGCTTTTAAAAGATCATAGTGTTTGTTTGTATGGGAACAGAATGATACTAAAAATAGAAGCAATATTTTTTTAATCAGTAAAGTTCCAGGATGTAAGAGCACAAAAATCAGCTGTTTTCATCACTTCTTGTGAACAATTCTAAAAAGAAGCTAGGGAAATAATCCCATTTACATCTGCATATAAGAGGAGAAATACTTGGAAATAATCTTAACTAAGGATGCATTTTTTCCTTTCTTTTGGTTTTGCAGACAGAAATTCACTGTGTAGCTCTGAGGGTCCTGGAATTCACTCGGTAGACCAGGCTGGCTTCAGACTCAGAGATCCACCTGCTTCTGCTTCCTGAGTGCTGGGATTAAAGGCGTGCACCACCATGACCCGCAAGGATGCATTTTTTAACTCCAAAAATTGAGTGAAGAAAATTAAATGGGCACAAATAATATAGGAAGACATTTCTGTTTGTGGATTTAAAGAACTAACATTAAAATTCTCATACAGCCTAAATCAATACACAGTGTAAATTCTCATCAAAATCTCAATGACCAAAAGAATCCTATTTATATGAAACCACAAAGGTCTTCAAACAGCTGAATTAATTTAAGAAGAACAAAGATGAAGACTTCATACTTTCTGATTGCAAAACATTACAAGACTACAACATCTACAATGGTGTATCATTGGCATAGATAAATAAAGCTATGAGTATATGGTTGATTCTTCTTTGAAAAGGGTGCCAGGAGTAAGATAGGCATACTCGTTAACAACTGGTGCTAGAAAAGTTCAATATCAGATGCAATAGAAACAAATATGACCTTCATCTATACCATAAACCACACACACACACACACACAGAGAGAGAGAGAGAGAGAGAGAGAGAGAGAGAGAGAGAGAGAGAGAGAGAGAAAACTAAAATTGTATTAGAGATTTAAATACAAACCAGGAAGGAGCCCTCACTTGATCCCAAATTTCAGTCTAAAGAACTATGAAACACAAACGTGCATAAATGCCTGTTCCTGAATGTGTGTGTGTGTGTGTGTGTGTGTGTGTGTGTGTGTGTGTGTGTGTGTGTGTGTGTTATCATGTGGGCGTCTGTGCGGGTGTGGGTGCTGCTAAGTATGCATGTATATGCATCTGTGTATGGAGGACAGAGGTCAGCCTTTCCTGTGACTCCTCAGAAGCCCTGTGATTTGAAAAAGATCTCTTGCTTGCCTGGAGCCTGCTGCTTAGGCTAAACTGTTTGGCCAGAAGTTCCCAGGGATCCACTTTTCTCTGTCTCCCAGTTCTGGGATAACAAGCGTTCACCAACAGGCCTGACATTTATGTGCATCCTGGGACTGAACTCAAGTAACCATAGTTATATGGCAAGCACTTTACTGTCTCCCCAACCCAAGAAGGACCTTTCCATGATTTATAAACTACATCATTTATAATACTTTTTGTAATAGTAACCTAAATTTACTAAGATGGGTTTTTTTTTTTAATTAAAATTTAACTGGATTTTCTTTGTTTTGTCTAGTGACGCTAAGAAGAGTCATAAAGACAAGCTGGTCCGTAATGAAGGAGTACTGTGAGCGGACTCAAGTTGTGGTTTAAGGGTATGATTATCAGCTGAGGGTGAGGACAGGTCTAAGTATCGTTGTGCCTATCCAAAAATGTCCTCACAGCCCCTGACATGAATATTGAAGAGAAAGGTTATGATTAAAGAGTGAGTAACATCAAGAAAGAGCCAAGCTGTGTTGGTACGGAGAGAATCAATGTCAGTCCAGGACATGAGAAATGTGAGCACTGATGCCAACAGCTTCAGCGGGAACAACCATGAGATAGCACCACTGAACTGGTGATAGCAAGAAAACGAATGACAAGTTATCCCAGACCCCAGCGTGGGACGCCAGCAATCACCCACATGCACGCTGAAGCACAGCTGAGAGTCCACAACCGATCTAAACCAGAGAGAAGAAGGTGCAAGCTTCTTCCATGGCAGAATCTGAAGTGAACATGCCTGAAACAGTGGTTCCTTGTTTGAAAGGCAGGAAACACTGCCCCAATAAAGAGAAATAAGACAAAGAGAAGCTGAGACGCGCCAGTTGACTGTAGGATTCCCGCCTGGAGTAAAGCGAAATGAAGCGGTGGAGGAAATGCTTTCCACCTGTGATGTACACTGAGACTTAAGTTTGAGCCAATGGCTGCTGTTGACTACAGACACTGATAACATCAATAACATATAGCTGAATAAACAGGTTTCTAGTATCCTGGGTTTCCTTTTCAAAAATTTACCAAAGCCCAGCAAGACTTTTTTAGTCGAGAGGAAGCACATAGAAACAACAGCCCGGGCGGCAGAAGTGCACACGCTCGTTACATCAAGTGCACATACCTTAGTTTGCCTATTAGCATCTGAACATGTGCTCTCACTGCCTTCGCGGTATTTCTGGGTAATTACAGGCTGGAATCCAGGAAAGATATTTTAAATAGTTCCATTAAGTGATATTTTATAGATAATCTGCATGCAGCCATAAGTCAAAATAATTGAAAATAAGACATTAACATTTGTGATTTATATGCCTGTTTGTCAGTGGACATAAACATTTATTTTCACAGCCTCTAGGATCGGAGAACCTAGGGACCTCAGAAGACGCCTCACTAGACTAGAATACAGACTTGGATGCCTGAGGATCAGTGAGAACAACTTGGTTAGAGTTTGGTATTTAGAAACTAATCAAATAGAAAATGTGCCTATTCCTATCTTCACTATTAATGACATGATTCATACTAATGCTAAATGAAATATAATATGAGCCACATATACAGTTCTAATTTTGGAAAATCATATTAAGGTGTAAAGAGACTACTTTAAACAATATATTTTAAATGTGCTCAATAATGCATGTTAACTCTGCAACAATAAAATCTTGAGATATGACCCAATTGTTTATATTAAGAATCCTACGACTAGTCTGTATTTTGTGCTTAGAGAAGATAGCTAAAACAAACAATTATGGAACAGACATACAGAATGCATCAGTGGGAAATGGCCACATTTCAAGCTCTAAGTAGAAATTGTGTATGGTGTCACCATATGAACAGTACAAAGCTCTGTAATGCCATACTCAATGAACTTTCTGACATAATATTACTAAATTGTTCATAACTTTACAGTTTCATTTTAATAATATAAAACTATTAGAAATTCTAAGCATTTTTTCTAAGTGGTATGTTTTTCCAACCTTCCTGTCTACTTTTTTCCAGGATAAACATGCTCATAAGTAAACTTTTCATTGAAATAAAACATAAAATGACATCTAAATTGAAATGTTTGACTCAGTGGCCAAAGTAACCATGCACTCAACACTCAGATTCTATTACCTCCCCAACTGATAAAACACTATGGTATTTAATTTGATGCATTTTTGAACTTCAAACAAAAGCATACTATACATATTCTTTAATGCTATGTTTCTTTAGTTCTGCATTGCATTCATCTACATTGACACAGAAGAGTGTGTAATTATATTTTTCCCTCTTGTTTGGCAAGCTACTACATGTATGTGCTACTTTGCACCCATTATTCCAGTCTAGAGTTGACAGACTTCAATAATCATCTTCCCCTGAATAGTGATGGAAACCCATGCTAAGAAATGTATGACCAGATGACTTCATCAGTATGAAAGCATTAAAGATCCTTGCTCAAGTGACCTCAGTGCAATGAAACTTATGGAAGCCATATGAAGCAGCTGCTGGTTTTAATAGGTTTTCTAAACATTCTTTGTGTGCCTATAAGAGGTACACTCTAGCATAATGATGAGACCATAGTAGCTACATCAGTGAGTAGCATAGATGCCCACCACTACTAAGCATCCTTTACTATGCATATGTGCATGTGGATGCTTTCTACAGGAATGGCAGGTGATAGGCTTGCCTACACCTATGTCACCACAAGTATGTGAGGAATAAGTCTTGCTATAACTTTAGGGCAGCTATGGCACTGGTGGGTTGTAGGTTTCTGGGTCCATTAGAATGCTGTATAGCATCTCATTTTACAGAACATGCATTGCATGGCTGCAATCCCAGTCAGAAGCTTGTGCAGAAAAGGTTTAGCACAGCAGGTTGAACTGCTACACCTAGTCAGGCTTGTCTATCCTTCTGTTCATTCCTTGGCTGGCAAGAGGGAATTTGGATTTTGTAGTGACTAATCGGTTAGAAGCACTTCACTCTGCACAAATGGTTTATTAAATAACACGACCATGCTAAGCACCTGATTTCCTACTTGGAGTCTGTGTGCCAGGCAGAGACCATGTAATTGACCATTGCCCAATCAGCACCTGATGCTGGTAAAGGACTAGTGGGATCAGAGAGAGCTCATTAAGAAGGGCAATATAATAAATAGTTATGAATGGATAGGGGAGGTCTAGAATGGGAGAATCAAGAAGGGGGAGGGAAAAGAGGATGAGGGAGGAAATGGGGGCGAGACAGATAGAATTAAGGGTCATTTGAGGGGTAGTATGGAACCTAATATAGTAGAAGTTTCCTAAAATGTATACATATATGAAGACAATATAAATGAAATTGCCAAATAATGGGGGAGACAGAGTCCCAACTGGGCATTCCTTGTCACCAAATGAAGCTTCTTGTCTTGGGATTCAGTCACATCAAGTTTGGTTTTTAGCCAAAGGGGTCGCATGGGAATCTCTAAAGAATGCGGGCCATTGCCAAGACTATAGGTTGATCTCCACAAACTGAGCAAGGCCCTGCTGTTGAAGACAATACCTACACAACTCATTGAAGATAGAAAAGTTGAGCTGGTGTCTACCTTCACCCCTACACACTAGTGTCTTTGGTACAAGAAGGTACTCTGCAGGCCACCAAAAAAGAAACAAACACCAACCCAGGCACAACCCTTTAATCTACAGTGGTGTCCTGCCCGTAAGACATCCTAGTGCCATGGCTGGACAAAGTTTGGGGAAATAACCAACCAACATTTGATTTGACTTAAGCCCCATTCCATGAGGTGGATACCAAACCCAGCAATGTTTGGGGGGCCAAGAACATGAGACTAGATAACTCAGAAACTTAAGGTAAAACCAAATACTACTGTCCTAAAAAAATGATAGCAATAAAATGACTCCTAATGACAATCTTCAACACTGATAGATCAGTACCTTGCTCAACCATCATCAGAGAAGCTTTGTCCTGCATCAGATGGGAACAAATACAGAGATCCTCAGCCAGACTTTATACACAGAATGATAGGACTTAGAACACTCAGTCCTAAGCTGAGTGTCTCCATCAAATCCCTCCCCACGAAGTTCAGTGAACCCCATGGAAGAGGAGACAGAAAGAATATAAGAGCCAGAGGGAATGCAGAACACCAAGACTGGCTCTAATACTTCTGAAGTTTATACACCATCACATTATAGCAAGAGATTCAGCATGCTGAACAGTAATGAGCTCTAAAGAAATATAAGTGTGTTCTAATCTATATAGAAATAAAATTAATTGTAATTACCTTGGAAATATTTTACTCTCTAAATAAAACTATACTTTGTATTTATCTTATTTACATTTTTTATCTTTTGACTGGGTGAAAACATAAAACTCGTACATCCTAATTGGTTTCACATACATAGTGTTTGATGCATTTACACAGTACATGCTGTTTTAAATCAGGTTAAGTATATTTATGTCCTCAAACACCATATCTTTAAATTCCCCCTTTTCTAGCTTATTGAAATGAACTGTACATTACTGTAATCTACAGTCGTCATACTTTGGAATGGTACCTGAGAACATCCTGTACCTACCTAACTGTGACACTGTACCCTTTGATTACCCTGTCCTCATCCCTCTCCTGTTCCTCTCCTCAGCCTCTGGGAACTACTATTCTGCTCTCTTATATGAAAGTCAACACTTTCAGATTCCATACATGTGAGTTGTTGTACTTACCTTTCTGTCCTTGACTTAGGATAATAATCTATAATGCTACACTTTCAGATTCCATTCATGTGAGATGTTGTATGCACCTTTCTGTCCCTGACTTAGTATAATAATCTACAATGCTGCAAATGACACAGCTTCTGTCATTCTGTGGCTGAATTTACTGCTCTCTTATTTATAAGTGAGAGGACCAAGAAGACGCCATAACAAGCTGCTCAGTCTTCTCTCAGAGATCAGGTCTCAATATCAGTTTCCTGAGATTGGACAAGCAGTTTCTGAAAGAGCCACAAACAAAGGACAATCAGTCTCTAACACTCCTTGAGAGCAAGGACAAGGAGGCCTGGAACATGGAGGACAGGCCTGAGCCACAGTCAGCAAGCTCAAGGTTATAACCAAATAAGGACAAAGCCTGAGACTTATCCAGACCTGTCCAAAATTGAAAACTGTGGCCCTAACCAGCCCCTAAATATCCCTGGCCAATTAGAATATACTAATATGATTGCCACTGCTTAAGCCAATTGTATCTAAAGTGACCTAACTGTTCTAGGAACTTCCCTTGTGCTGTGCTTAAAAGGAGCACACACATCCCTCTCAGGGTCTCCACCATCTTGCTTTTGTGTGGGGTGGCAAACCCCAGCATGCTGAGATAATAAATGTTCTTGTTGATTGCATACAAGGATGGTGGTCTTTTGTGGGACTTCTCCGGGACCCTAACAATAAATGCTGCATTTTCCCCTTTCTTTTCTTAGCTGATGATACTTAGGTTTTGGTTTTGGTTTTCTTGGCTGTTATGAATAATGTTACAATGAACATTTGTAAGAAATATTAATATGAGACTTTTCTATCAAAAAGACTTGAAAACTTGTTTTAAGGGAAAGGAATTCAAATCTTTTTATTTCTCCCAACACTTTTATGCAAGTGTTTCTCTCTCCACCCAGTATTATTCTTTGTTTATACAAAGGCTCTACTACATTCTCTGATTAAAGTGGCTGGCCCCTTCCCTTTTCACTTCCTGTGTGCCAATTCTTTTAAAAGGGGCCAATTGAGTAAGACTGTGAGGTGGGACTCCAGGCAATGTGAGAAAGACCCAGTCACCACCCACATTAGAATAAAACCATGTGCACTCATGTCTCTGCATATCCCTTCTTTCTGAGACATCCTCTTGAATAAAGTCTTGCACTGTCCAGACACTTCATCTGGAGTGGCTGTCTCTTTCTTTGTGACCCCAAACTTATTTCTAACACATAGAAGTGTGGAACCTCTTCAACAACCTGATTTCACTTCCTTTGGATATCTACCCATAGTTAATAGCTCAAGTATTAGTTCGAGTGTTAATTTTCAAGGAATCTCTGTGTCATAATGTCTGCACTAATTCACATGACCATCAGTAGTGTGCAAGGGTCCATTTTCTCCACAGATTCAGCATGTGTTCTTAATCTCTCTGCTACTTACTGCTCCTGCTGGGGTTAGGTGGTGCCTCATGATTCTTGCATTTTCTTGATGGCCTGTGATGTTGACCTTTTTTTTCTCATGTGGCCATTGGCCTTTAAAATGTTTTCTTTTGAGAAATGTCTGTTGCCTGTTTTTTAATCCATTTGTTTTGGTTTGATTGTTTTGGTATTAAATTTTTTGGAGTTTCTTAAGCTATACTTTTTGAAAACATTTATTCTTACCACTGGCTCTAATGTACTGGAAACAGGCATTATATGTTTTTAATCATTTTTAGAAGTCACAGTTACTATTAAAATAGCAAATACTCTTTTCAATGTTACAAATTAGTAGTTTGCATTCCCAAGACATAGCTGTATATATTATAAGTTATATTTATACAGCCCAATCTGGCATTTCACTTTCCCTTATCTTCAGCGATTTCCATGTTTTGAAAAATTAGAGAAAAAACAGATGGTGAATCATGAGACACGTTTTAAACTATTGCAGAAATGTTTGGCAGCAACTACAGAAATGTTAGTGGAAGAATAGCTCTGTAGAAATGGCAGTTCTATTTCACATGTACTTCCCTGAAGGAAATAATTCAAAATGAGATACAGCATAAATTATTGAATGTGTACTGCATAGACATATGCTGGTATGAGTGGAGGTTTCTAGTCAGTACTGTATGTCATCGTGATTCTGAGTCTCAAAACTCTGCATCATACACTGAAAATCCTTTGACTTCATTCTGCCTTTTACAATCTGTGAATTTCTAAACTAATCCCTTTCCCACTTTTTATATCAGTTATAGTTTTTAAACTACTCTACATTTCAGAAAATGAACCAGTTTGTGACACAATATTCATCAACAATTTTCTGAAATTTTCTCATAATTGGAGTAATACTCCAAGCTTCTGGATATCGATTGTCATTTTATATTATGTTTTCATTTTATTCCTGTTTCAATATCTTTTATTAAAATAGCTTTAAGCCATTCCAAAGGCTATTATTGGTAGGATGCTAAAAGATGAGTACAATAACATTAAGGAGGTTGTTACAATATTTCAAAGTATTTAGAAAAACATAGTGAGATGACTTAACTCCAATTATACCACATTTGTTTTTATCATTGTAACAAAAATTGACCATTTGTAGTTTTTCTTTGGCAAACTCCCTAAATTAAATTTTATTAAAACAAACTTTGAGGAAACGAAAACAGTAAAAAACAAGTATGCACATATTTATAACAAAAGAACATTGGCTTTGTTTTTGTGGCAACTTTGGATCAAAGGTTATTTGTTCAAAAATAATCCAGAACTCATTAGAGAACTTGAATGTAACTGAAGTATCCTAAATTATCATTTTATTCCAGTGGTCCAATGTAAAGTTTTAAAAGTACTTAGTTTTTTTTCTGCTTTCCCTTGTTTGAGCAATCTTGTTCATTTAATCAAAAATAAAATGATTCAAATAACAATAAGTGGTACTCAATTATAAACTTCCGGATAGGAAAGCCAGGTTAGTTATTTGTGTCATTCTGTGTGCTGGACATGGATGTAAAGGAAAAGGGGGAAAATCATATTCACTACTATTGCATACCTAAGTCATATCTCCCACTGAACATTCATACTGAATTACATGACTGGCACAATCCAAACATAGAAGATGCAGTGCACTTGGACCCCAGAGCAGCAGCAGCCCCCACTTGCATAAGGCTTTCTGTGTACATTTCTTAAAACACATTAATGTGTACCACAAGTATTATGAGGCTCTACTATACCACCCAGTCACAGATGAAGGCCAAAGGGTCAAGAGGTCAAGTTACTTGCCAAAATCATGGGTTGATAAAAGAAGCAGCTGGTATAAAATCCAGACAATTTGACTTCATACTCTTGCTTGCAACCAAGCAGGGAAGTTTAACCAAGTTCTTGTTCATCTGTGGCAGGAACTGCTTAGTCATTAGTCCAGATTTTACTGGACTACTTTGGAGTTACATTTGATAAAATTTCAAAGGAATGAATAACTTACAACCTTCTTCCCTCCTCTTCTTGAACAGTTATAGTGGACTTTACCATTTTCTCTACATTTTTCATCATTGGAGAATGTGTACTTCTAACTCTCTCTCTCTCTCTCTCTCTCTCTCTCTCTCTCTCTCTCTCTCTCTCTCTCTCTTTTTTTTTTTTTTTTTTTTTTTTTCATTTTTTGACACAGGGCTTTTTCTGTGTAGTTTTGCGCCTTTCCTGGAACTCACTCTGTAGCCCAGGCTGGCCTCAAACTCACAGAGATCTGCCTGGCTCTGACCCCCAAGTGCTGGGATTAAAGGTGTGCCACCACCGCCCAGCTTACTTCTAACTCTTTAAGGGTAGCTAAAGCTGCCACTTCAGAAGCAAATTCTATTTGCCACCACACCCACCAGCTAGATGCATAATTGTCCTGAACCTTTGCATAGATTTGTTTTTCCTTGTCCAAGCATGTATAGCTCTACTTCCTCTGAGACAGTGAGTTCTTTGACAACCTGTTCCTTTTTTAACTGCTATATCGTCTTCCTTCATTTCTTTAACTATGGTGTTCTTACTTTAAGGGAAGGTAAATAACAACGAGTCAAATCAGTTTCATATTTCAATCAGAGACCCATAAGGAATCATGATGTGAATCTTCCAATTGCTGTGTTATAAAGACAACAGGCCTCTGTAGCCAAAAGTCCACCCAGTCTAGTGAACTCTGTGGAAGCATGTGGTGATGGGGGTGGTGAGAGCATTGGAATCCTGTGATGATTACATGCATTTGAGATGAGAAAGCCTCCACACTGACCCTGTAACAGTAAGTTACATAGTTGTGAAATATGAATTACAATGATTGCAGTATGAAAGGTAGTTAGAAGACTACCCTTTAAAATCAATAAGCAATATGACCCAGATGAAAAAGGAAGAGAGAGAGAGAAGTGGAGATCAAAATGGAGAGGAGATTGTGCGGTAGAAATGCTAATCCCTGGAGGTTTTCTGGAGTCCCTTCATTTGGCAATATTTGCATATGATCTTGGTGGTGTCCTGTGCACCTGAAATGATTCACAGTGAATGAAGGAGCCAAGACTGGCATGGCAAACTGCCACAAATCCTTCGAAAACCACAAGAGTGTACAGTTTTCCTTGTTTAAAAGTTTGAGTCACCTGATACTGGGGTGACAATGCTCCTGCTGGGTGCCACAAGCTAACAAGCAAAGAGCCCCACACCAACAGTGGACTACCTCCTTTGAAGTGTGTGATCATTGAACTGCCATAGACCCTAAATATTACAGCGCTATTGGCTAACCTCCAGAACTGGATAGAAAGGCCCCATTGCTGAAGACACTCCATGTTTGAGTCATAGAACAGGAAATCAGACTGTAGTGACCTGAAGCTTCATCTCTACTAACTACTTTTCATAGTTCTGGAAGATGCTGTTTGTGCTACAGGAGGATCAAAATAATCGTCATTTGTACCCAGCTACAGACCTTAGGAGTTACAGCCATGACTATTCCAGCCAGACATGCCTAGTAGGTACGATAGTAGCATGAGCATCATGGAACTAACCATCTTCTTTTCAGATTTAAAGCACACACCACAAGATGAAAGCCAGGAACCTGTGGTAGACAGGTGATGGGCCCTAAGGGAGAAACTGCTACTATTATTCTACTAAATGGACATAGAACTAAACTGACTACTTTATCATTACACCCTTTAATGAATGCAGCTCTCAGTTTTCATCAGAAAAGCTTCTATTTACAGTAGAAGCCAATTAACACAGGGGCCCACAACTGGCCAAGGCACAAAGAACAAGGCTGTGGAATGCTCAGCAGAAAATGGGTTATCTGTAATCATTACATCCCCTCCTCTAAAAGTTCAGAGACCAGGATGAAACAAGGAGTAGAAAGATTGAAAAGCCAGAAGTGGAGGAGACAAGGAAACAGTGTTCTCTGGAGACAGAATGGCAGGTGCACATGAACACAGTGCTTGTGATAGAACAGCATGCACAAGACCTGGGCAAGCTCAAACCAGACAAAATCACAACACAGAGGGGGGAGGTAGGCACAAAGTGCCAACCCTTACTGAGGAGCAATTGATAGTTGTTGGAGAGTCATCTTTGTTTAGGAGTGTAGTCCCTGACAGTATATAGCACAATGGGAGGGTGGTGTTTGGTCAAAAGGCAATCCCACACTGGTTTAACAATGAGTTGATATGATCAGGTCTGTATTTTAAAAAGGAATAGGTTTAGGGTGAGTTTGAAAATGACAAATTTATGGTATGAAGCAGCCAAGAGAATAATTGCCGTGATAAGATATGGTCACGGATCCATGAACAATGCAGGGCAATTGATGGAGTAAGGGATCTCATTCTTAGGAAGCATCTCAACTATCATCCCCAGGGACAGGAAGAGTTGGTACAGCGACTTAATGGCTGTGTGACTCTGGAGTCAGACTTTCCTTGTCCCAGCCCTGTCCTTCCCACTTGCTAATAAACCTGCAACTTTGGTCAACTTTTCATACCTCCATTAGATACACTTTTATCACCTATAAAGGTAATCTACCATCACTATCTCCATAGCAGCTGTGAGAATTAAAGCCAATAGTCTCCACTGAGTTCTTGACCCTGAAAGTGGCTCATAAAGTGCTGTGTAAACATCAGCTATGAACTGTCCCCTGAAAATGTGGAGTCTTCAGGCCTCAGGTCAGCTCTCCACTTCCATGCCCTCCTGACACACATGTGCAGCATTTCTGCCTCTTTCAGGTTCAAGGCATCTTTTTCACTCCAGTGTCCCTCTGTAAAGATGTAACACACATTTAGAGTCCCTAGTTTAATCGTCTTTGTATTTTCAGCATTCTACATTTGAAGCTTAATTAAAATTGCCTGAAAAGCTCATCATACAGAGTTTTCCTGTTTGTGGACATGTCAGGGACTTGGTATTATTCTTCATTCTTTCTAAGAGTCTTACATTTGAATACTTGATTATGGAAACAATGTCCATTTGTTTCCCCCAAAGTTACTTCCCTGTCAAAACTCTTGTGGTGCTTTACACATGATAATATGGGCATGTTGAAAGAATAAATCCGATACATTTGATGATTCATCCTCTTAGTGATAATTCAAAGGAAAGCCGCCAATTAGGTTACAAACCCATTGTAATAAGTCCATTGACATCAATGCTTGCTTCTGATGTTCTGCTCCTGGAACCTGTTACTGGGGAAGCAATCTGAATGGTGTTCACTAGTTAGGGTTGAGTTCATACCCTCTAATTCACTGTTGATTGCTATTTGGTGTTTTTATTTTTCATAAAATATTTCCCAAATGTAAAAATTGAATGTCCTCAACTTTATTAAGGTAAAATTAAGTTTGAACAAAAGCTTTGTTATAATTTAACAGACATGGTGGCTGTTGGTCCTGTGTGAACTGGATTACTTTAATCATATAGGCAGGCATCAGAAACCGGGGTGTAAATGTTGGCTGGCTTAACTTAGTATAAAAACTCAAAGGCAGCTTGGCCAGTGAGCTAAACCAGAATCACTGTGCCAATGAAAGACCTGCAATAAGACTTTAAAATGTCCCCAGAGGGCAGCCAGCCGAATGCACGCCCCATCCAGTCCCCCAAGTCTGGACGTGAAAGGGGAAGCATGCTCAGGCTGACCGCAGTCCTGTGGAGGCCACTTCTCTTGTGCTCAGCCTGGTGTGGAAACTTCTACCTCTGCCACTGGCAGTTTGCCTGTTCTGTGTCTTTCCATGCCCTGTGGCACAGAGCATTTCCTTGGACATGACACCAGAACCAGAGGTGACAGGCTGCCTGTCACCAGGAGCCAAAAGACAGGATTCCATGGTCGAGGGATGCCAGGAAAACTGAATCGGGGGCCAATTTGGGAAGTAAACCACCTCAGATTCTTGCTCTGCCTGGGAACAAAATTTCTGTCCTGGGAAGGCATGAGTACACACCCCTTTCATCCCAAGGAAACCGTACTCACGGGACAAAACTTCTGTCCTGTGAAGATGTGAGTACACACACCCCTGTCATCCCAAGGACAGCGCGCTCTCAGGCCTGTTGGCGCTTTGTCCTGCTGTTCACAGCCCGCTGGTACACGGACTCATCAAGCACAGCAGAAGTTCCTTTCTACACTACTCCTTGCCAAGGATCATGATTGACCAGCTTAACATACAAGCCCACCTTCCACCAGACAACCAGAAAACAGCTAGAAAACTCCTCTCATGCTTTTGAAACATGTCTCTGAGTCAGAGACTCTTGGTTGATGAGAGTCTCAGAATCCAAACATAAATTCCTAAGGTTAATTAATATGTGATTAAGTTCATTTTAAAAATAGACAGTTAAGACCCACACAAATTAGAAGTCTGGTTCACATATAAATTCCAGGGGAAAAAAAGCTGCATTCCCCAATTAATCATTAAAACAGTAAAGTATGTGTAGCCATTCAACATTCTTTCCAGAGAATAAAATTCATAGTGTTATTTTATTAACATCTGTATTTTTTCTTTTCTCCATTCAAATGGGAACTTTCCTTCTCTAATCTCAACAATCAGTGTCTTTGATGTTGGATTTTTTTTCACTCAGACCTACTGTTAGTTGAATAACTGTTTACAAATGCTGATACTCTCATGATAAAACATCTCCATCCCCCTTTCAATTTGATCAGAGGTATTAATTCTTACCTTATGCTGGCTGTAGTGCTAGACTCTATATACAATTAAAATAAGCCTGTGTGGAGCTTATAACAAAAGGGTAAAGCAGATATAAAAATATCTCTCATGTAGGTCAGAATGTTATAACAAAGTGAATAGAAAGTGGGAGAAAATACCCATTGGCACAAAAGGCACTGGGCATGTTTTATTAAGGACTTTGCACTGAATCACCTTGGAAAGTCAGTGACTTCATGGTAGAAAAACATGAAATCTAGAGCCTGATGACTTAAAAATACAGGGAAAATGGAAGACCTTACTGCTGAGGCAGAAACTCTGAGACAGCTCACAATAAAATCTCTTGAGATGCAGGTGCATTTGAGAACTCCTACAACCAGGAAAAAATAGAATGGATTAACAAATGGAATTGCATGGAATTAAAATGTCTCAACAAATCAAAGGATACAGCTGAGTGATGAGACAGCTTACAGAACGGGAAAAAATCCTTGATATCTATATATCTGATGGAGGGTTAATATCTAGAACATACAAAGAATTAAAAAATGTAAACACCCCAAACTTCAAAAACCCCAAAAGTAGGCAAATTAAAAGAAGTAGAAATGGCCAGTAGACATTTAAAATGCTCAGCCATCAGGGAAATGCAAATGGAAACTTCATGAGATCCCATTTCACTAAGGTCAGAATGGCCATCAACAAGTGAACTGATGACAAAGGCGTTTACTGTCCTGGGGATGATCACACCACCAGTGGGTGTTCAAACTAGAGTGGATATCGATATATTAGTTACTTACTTTTTCATGCCTGCAGTGCCACAGACCCAGGAACTGGTGATGAATCAATGACTGTAGCAGGAATCTTAGATGGTCTTATTAATAAGATCAAACCTGAGGCCAGTTATTGGGGTGAATGCTGGAAGATCAGAGAGACAGAACAAGCCACAGCTACCTCACCTCACCAGTTCCTTGGCTGATCCTATTTCCTCAGACTGGAAGCTTCTGAGTCCTCATCCAGAATGAATCTCAGCTGAACTGCTGCTCAAAAGCCTAAAAGCTTAACCAGCCAAATGCTTAACCAGCCAAATGCTGCTAGTTCCTGGTCCTCACACCTTATATATCTTTCTCTTTCTGCTGTCACTTCCTGGCATGTGTCTCCATGCTGGCTGTATCCTTGAACACACAGAGATCTGCCTAGCTCTGCCTCCCAAGTGCTGGGATTAAAGGCGTGCACCACCACTGCCCAGCTTCTGCTATGGCTTGCTCTGACCCATTTTCTAGCCACCATTTTTGGCTCTGTATCTAGTGGCTGTCTGTTCTCTGATCCCAGATAAATTTATTAGGGTGCACAATATTTTGGGGAACATAATACCACCATAGTTGACTGAGATTTACCATCCTTCTGGTCTAGAACATCCAGAAAGAAGAGTTAAGGTTTTAAATTTATTTCTAAAGCAAGAAGCTCCTGAAGGGCCTTATGGAAAGGCATGTGAGCAGTGGGCTGTGTTTCACAGCATACTAGGCAGGTTTGTGGAACAAAAAGCTCAGAAAAGAAGTTGTGATGTTTCACACTTCCCTGCCACTGTGTTGTGTTCTTTGTGGTAGAACAAAAACCATCAGCAATACTCAAAGCTAGCTGAGTCACCAAAAATGTTCTAATACTTGCATTGTATTCTCTTTGGAGAATATGAAAATGCATTTAAACGGTGCATTATGTGGATAAATTTAAGATATTGGCCAGTTTTTCTATTATAAACAATACTGAGTTAATAATGTGCACACATCTCAATTCACACATATCTAGACGATTAATACCCAGAATGAAAGACTGTCTGTGTTCTTGATTTCCATGCATATGTAAGTTTCTCCTTTTTCACCTTTTTGTGTGTAATATGAATATGGGTAAGCACAAGTGAGTGAGTGAGTGAGTGAGTGAGTGAGTGAGTGAGTGAGTGAATGAGTGAGTGAGTGAGTGGGTGGGTGAGTGAGTGGGTGAGTGAGTGAGTGAGTGAGCAAGTGGGTGAGTGAGTGAGTGAGTGAGTGAGTGAGTGAGTGAGTGAGTGAGCAAGCAAGTGGGTGAGTGAGTGAGTGAGCAAGTGGGTGAGTGAGTGAGTGAGTGAGTGAGCAAGTGAGTGAGTGAGTGATCAAGCAAGTGGGTGAGTGAGTGAATGACTGAGTGAGTGAGTGAGTGAGTGAGTGAGTGAGTGAGTGAGTGAGCGAGTGAATTTGTAGAGGCCAGAGGACAACTTAGGTTGGCTGTTATCCTCTCCCACCTCATTTGAGGTAGCATCTCTTGTTCATTGCTGCCTAAACCAAGCTAACTGGCTTATATCCCGCCAGGAATTCTTCACTGAAGTGCTGGAGTTACAGAAGTATACTACTGGCTCCATGTGTATTCCAGAAAAGCACTCTCAGGTCTTCGCACTTCCATGGCATGGCAAGAGCTTGGCTTGTTGAGCCATGTCTCCAGCCCGTGACTCCTCCATTTTGAAGACATCTTGTTTTCTAATTGGTATAAGGTGAAAGTCTACATTATTATCACTATTATGTGATGATTATCTATTTAAATAATTTATAAGATTCTGAAACATTAAAATCATGTCAGGGATCTAGAGAGATCTTTCAGCAGTTAAGAGCACTTGCTGCAGATGGGAACAAATACAAAGACTCAGACATTATGCAGAGAGTGAGAAACCTTGGAACACACAGCTCTAAATGGATGTCTCCTTCAATCCGCTCCCTCATGCTCAGGGAACCCTGCAGAAGAGGAGACAGAAAGAGTGTTTGTGAGTAGGTGGTGATGTAGTGTGTCCCTCAATATATTGTGTATCATAATAAAGTTTATCTGAGGATCAGAGGAAAAGGCCAGCCACTGTAGTAAACATAGAAGTTGGGCAATGGTAGCACATGCCTTTAATCACAGATTTTGGGAGGCAGAGATCCATCTGGATCTCTGTGAGTTCAAGGCCATACTGGGAACAGAGCCAGGCATGGGGGTACATACCTTTAATCCTAGCACTAACCATGAAGGTCTGTACAGACAGACAGGAAGTGACAGAGCTGGGCAGGAAGAGGAAGTGATGTAACTGAGCAGAGAGAGGAAATAAGATGGCAGAACAGAAAGGCATATAAGCGTGGGTATACAGAGAGTAGGTCTTTTTGGAGACTGAGGTATACATGAGGTGAGGTTGGCTGTGGCTTTTCCTATTCCTCTGATCTCAGTTTTTCACCCCAATATCTGTCTCTGGGTTTTTATTAATAAGACTGTCTAGCAATTCATCTTACATGAATATATTATTATGGCTTCTAGTTTAGTGTTTTTATGGGATTTCAGAGTATGTGAGTGAGTGGGTCTCTGCATCTATATCTGTTTCTAGTGCCTTTTTGCAGGGGAGGGTTCTTTTCTTTCTGTTGGTTTTGTCTTAATCCAATGTATTGGTTTTTTGTTTTATCTTATTTTATTTTATTATTATCCTGTATAAGCCCATTTGTCATCTAATGAGAGACAGAAAGGGAGTAGATACAGATGGAAGTGGAGGTAGAGAGGAACTGGGATGAATCTAGGGAGGAAAAACTGTAATCAGGGTATATTTTGTGGCGGGGGGAAGCTATTTTTTAATAAAGGGGAAAGAGAGCTTGGTGTTCTTGCAACCAGACTATGGTTCTGATCTTAACACCCACATTGGGCACCTTGAAACTTCCTATAATTCCAGCTCCAGGGGATCTGATGTCTTTTTTGTGGACTCCAAATGCACCAGCACATGTATGGGTATACATACATGTAGAACACAACACACACACACACACACACACACACACACACACACACACACACAAATTTAAAAGATTTTAATTTAGAATTTTAAAATTCACATAAGCCTCAAAGCATATCAATTCTTTCAAATATGTGTCTTGTCAAGAGAGATCTCATCTATTTCAATATAAATAAAAAGGGCAGAGCCCCATGTAGTCAAGTGTCACCCTTAGAAGATGACTATAAAACACATTCTGCCTTTCTCAGGTGCAATTTGCAATGTTTATTACTACAGATTTAATCATGGCATCATTGTCAATTAGATGTTTTAATATGTGTAATATGCAGAGAAATAGACTGGATCTGGAGCTCAGGGAAAAAAACAATAGTCACCCCTGCCCACAAAGCAGTTTTCATACATTAGAAGTTTTCACAGTATCTAATTTACAAACAAAACTTGTAAATATAATAAAAGGCTAAATAGAAGCATCTATGAAAATATGCTACCTAAAATATGCTATGAAAACCTTTTTAGTTACAAAATAATGTCTTTTATTAATATGTACATTTAATACCTTCTCATTGAATCTTTTCCTGTAATACAGAAAATTTAAATTCACTGTGAAAATATTTTCTATTGGGATAATTTATATGACTTCTGCTATGAAAATAATTTATGTTGGCACAAAAATAAGTCTCTAGATGATCAGGCAGAAACTTGGGCTTCTCACTTTTCTAGTAGTCCATAAAGACCACGATATTTTGGATAGTATTTAGCTTACTCTACAACATCTAATTTTGTATGTATAATAATTTATTTATAAGATTGTTCTTCTCCACAATTTGAACTGAATAGTTGCTTCAAAAAGATGAGTTAGCTCAAGATACCAGATTGTTTTATTGGGAACAAACGATAACTAATTCTGTAAAAAAGCCAGAAATATATATGCTTACAGTCATAATTCTGATCTTATGACTACTGAAAAAAATGAAATGTTTTAGTTATGAAATTCACAACAAAATAATGCTCCTTAAATTGAAGATTATGAAGAACATAGTATGTATTTGTATCTGTGTATACTAATGATGGTTTATAATGTAATATTCTTTTGGGGAGATTGGTTGTATGGTAGTGTTTGAGATTTTATTCCTCTTTTGTATGGAAGAAAGGAAGTTGCAGCTGCCCAGAAAATAGCCAATTGCCAGGGAGCAATATGGAGAGACAGGAATAACATGCACCAGGGTCCAGAAGAGCTGAGTGCCAATTCCAGCTGTGATAGCCAAATGACCTGAGCCAAGCCCTAGCCAAATTTTGACCTATTCCTGTAACTGAAAAGCTTGACCAGACAGTCTCCAAGACTCTTTCATGGACTAACCTCATCTAACACCTTTTATTTCCAGCATCCTAACAGAAGAGTTTGGTACATCAAAGGCTTGAGTTTAATCTGAATTAAATAAGACTGACTTCAACTTTGCTATTCACACACACTAGCCAATCCATCTATAATGAGTCCCTGGTCCTCTGTGGCCCAGAAATGATCTTTATAGCAAAGCAGTTACTATTGAAGAAGGGGCACAAAAATGGGGAAAAACATGTATTGCTTCTTTCTCCAAGTGTGACTGTGTACTGGGTGCCATTTGGCATACCTGGGAAGAAAGAACACCAACTGAGGGACTGTTTTCATCAGGTTGAACTATGGACATTTTTGCAAAGTTTTTTTCTTGATTGCTACTTGTAGATGGACCCATCTCACTGTGGAAGTGCTACTCCTAGGAAGAAGGCCCTAGGCTGCATAAATGAGGTATCTGAAAGAGATGAGAACAAGTCATTAAGCAGCATTCTTCCATGGTTTCTACTTCAAGTTCCTGTCCTGCTAGAGTGTTCCACTGGCTACCTTCCATCATGGACTGTTACCCGGATGTAGACGACAAATAAACCATTTTTGATACAAGAAGGTTTTTTTTCTATCTGTTTACCAAATCAGTAGAAATCAAACTAGAATGACCCTACCCTGAGAACTGTGAGTTACAAATCTTGTGGTAACATTCATTCAAGATCTAATTATCCTTGATTATTTTGAACCACATACACTAATAATATAAATAGTCTAATTCATTATAGTGACTATATGCCATGCATTTTTCCAAAGCATCCTCAACTCCCACAGATTTGTCCCAAATTTAAAATAGGTTTCAGACCTTACCCTTTTTTTTTTATAAGTTTAGGAAACATTATTTCCTATATTTTTTATTCCTTGTCTATGACTTTCTTCCCTGATTATAATAACAAAAAAACATGAAAAGGAAAGATAAAGAAGAAACCCAGATTCTCATATTTTTCACCTTTGGATACAGCAAATGATCTCTTGAGTTGTCATGGTGACAGATGAGCTCATGAGTTGTCATGGTGACAGAAGTAGTTGAAATCTAACATAAGATTTACCCATTAAGTAATAAGTGACCACACAGAGTTTAAGATATATGACAAAGAAAACCAGAATTGCTCTAATGCTAATTGCATTCCCTAGAAAAGATATTAAGAAACTTATTGGGCAAAAACACCAATCAATTTCACAAACCTGCAAATCGTCTTCTGGGCAGAATACAGAAGAGTTGCAAAGCTTGATAACTTAGTTAATGCCCTGGTTGCTACATGAGAATCCACACAAGACACAGAAGAGGGCATAAAAGCTTATCAGACATAGCTAACAAAGGATACAAAAGAATATGGAATAATAAAGGCATTTGTTTCTTTAATTTAAGGTTACTTTTGCTATAAACATAGTAAGACCACTAGTGCACAAAATATAAGCATGTTCTTAGACTTTGTTTCACAATATTACTCTAGGTAATTCTTAAAAACTGTAGGGTTTCCAAATAAAATGCACACACATGTGGTTGAATGGTTACCTTCGTAATAATCATACCTCCTCATCAGTCATCAACTCAAAACTTGCAGCAAGCAAAGATAATACCTGTACGGTATCCTAGGAGGACAATAGCCAGAGAGTCTTAGTCTGGCTGGCCACTGAGACTGTGGATAGCTTAATGACTTCAGGCTCCAGTTTCCTAAACAAAGAGGATCACAAAGTCAGCCTTAAGGGTAGTTAGCTCTGTTTATTACCACCTTCTGACTCTCTAGAGTAGCTCAGTGTGTAAAGTCATATTTTGAAAATAGGTGAGCCCAGAATTGGGAGCTAGATGTAGAGAGAGCCAAAAGAAGATGTGTTCAATGAAGTTGAGGAAAACAAATAAGCCATGGCTGTGCACTCTGCCCTACAACAGACAAAAATAAAGTGAGACTTTTCAAGGGTCAGACTTGAGTAATAAAGGTCAGAGGAGATGGTTCTGCCAACGGCATTTGGCAAAGTTGAAAAGAGAGCAAGATGGTGAGCAGATGGTCTCCATTCAGAATTTGTAAAAGGGAAATAACATTACAGAAGTAGGAATTCAAGTTACATAAGAGGAAAAACATGAGACATGGTCACTTAAAAACATTGTTCTTCTCCTTGTGTTTGAAAATACATCAGACACCTTTGTGTCTGTGGCAACTAGAATACAAGGCTGAAAGAACAAGAATTCAAGTCAGACATATATGAGATAGTCATATATTGGTATATTGCATATGTAAATTGTACACACATACACTTTATTTTATTATAAGGAGTTAAGGATTATTTTGAAAATTAATTGAGTTCCTGAAACCTGAAACTTCCCCCCAGTTTTTCTCTATAAAGGTACTGAGAATAAAATGCATGTTTTATATAATTCACCTCAATATAATCACAGAATTCATTTAGCAAGTTAAGAATGCTTATTAATTCAAATAAGTATGTATTACTAAAACTTGAGGATGACAACATTAGGAAGTCACCATCAAGTTATAAATGTTTAATGGAAATTGTATTTCAAAGAAAATTTCTATAATCACTACATAAATGCATTGAAATAGTGTCTTAGGTAAAGGACATTCTCAAAAACCACAAAGAAAATAAGAGAAAAGCAAATACAAAAGAAGTCTGGAAAGACTGTTAGAAAAGTAATGAGATTTACAGGTTGACCAAAAACATCAAGAAATCCTCCAAAGGATATTTGACATTTGGTCAGTCAGTCAGAAGAGACTTGGCAGTTGGTCAAGAGAAATATGAATCATAAAAGTTCCTATCCTCCAACACTCAGTGCACTCAAATCAGATGTCAGCTAGCTAGTTCTTGGTCTCAATCCTAAGAGTCAGTAACGTAAATATTTGGCTTTATGATTCAGCTTAAATTTCCTTTTTTCTTTCAGCTTGGAAAACATGGAGCTCACACTCACACAGGAATTGGGGAAGACTATAATGATCATCCCACTCATCGACACTGGTCTTTACGTTGGCCAGTGGCTGGGGCAAAGCTGTCACGTCTAGCACTCACTGCACAAGCTGAGCTTCCAGCCAAGTGTTAGAAAGCACATTCTGCTATAGCAACAGACTAAACAAAGAGAGAGGTGAGAAGAGCTGAGCACTTCCAAACTCAGGGAGTTATGGACGGAAGACATTTCCAAAGCACGCCACAGTACACAAGAACCGAGATCATGTGCATCCCAGCCATAACAAGGTTAGTAAGAGTACAAATAAGTATTTATGACGAGTGTTTTGCCAATATATCAGTTTATGAATCTGTAGATGATTTAATTTGAATTTCTCATGAACTACATATCCAAAGAATAACTTCAAAATAATTCTTGTGCAGTTTTCAAATGCTAATTCCTTAAATAAGAATTTGGGACTAGTTGATCCTTTAAAGGCATTTCCCTACAGGCTTTCAGGTGAAAAAGAAAGTTTTAACAGAACCAAATGTAAGTTACAGAAGAAAAGAAAAGCTCTACCTGTCAGATACCCCTCTGTGTTTCACAAGCATACTTGTGCATGTGCACACACACAAACACACATGCATACACACCATCTCATTACCTGGAAAAATATCTTTTTTTACAAACTACTACCAACAGAAGAATACAAAAACGCCCAGCCTGGTTGGTCACTATGTTGTGGAGCTGAGTGAATTTTAAAACTGCATCGAGAGCAGACCATCTGTAGTTCATGAACTTGTGTTCTATTTTAGATCAGTAACTGGCTCTTAATTGATTTAATTCAGTACTTCATTTTATAAAGTATTTGAACACTTGTACTATGATAGTATGAAATTCCTAGAAATACCATGTTTGTATATGCCAACTTTTAATAAATCAGTATACTCTAACTGCAATACACACAAAAACTGAAAAAGATTCTCATTCCTCAACTATGACTGCACCAAGGAATAATAAAATCCTATACCTACTCATAATCAATGAATGAAGATTAAACACACGTACTAAAGCATTCACCTGAAGGCTGGAGAGATGGCTCAAGGGTTAAGGACACTTGCTGCTCCTTCCAAGGATGAGAGTTCAGATGGTAACATCCACATCAGAAAGCTAATAATCACCTGAAATTCTAATTCCAGCTCCAGAGCATCCAGTGCCCTCTTCTGGTCTTGGCAGCACCTGCACACACACGGCATATACACATAAATAAGAACAAAAGATATAAATGTTTAAAACACTCACCTGCTTATTGCAAGTACTTTGTATTGAACATCTAAGCATATGACTAAATCAGCTAAATATACTCAGCAGTTACATTCCAGAAAAATTTAGTACATTCAGAAACCATTCTGAACACAAGATTAGTTTCTTTGTAAAAAAAAAAAAAAAAAAAAAAAAAAGAAGTTATTTCCAGGCTCAATGAATTGCAAATGGATTTTTTTCTTTGCCTGAATAACTGACAAGATCTTCAATTGATATAGAACAGGGCCCAACTTTTTACATTCCAAGAAAGGTGGTTCCCCCAGGTTCAGACACTAAATGTCAATTCCAATTATCATTATACAAAAAAAAAAAAGTTTTTGTAACAGTCTAGAATCCTCATGAAGAGCAGTGCTCCATGTTTCACCTCAGCCTTGAAGGCACAGGTCTAGGCACAGGCCTATCTTTGAACTCTCAGTGGGTCTGTAGGGAGATGTACAGTGGTGTCTTCCAGGACTATAACAAGACCTTTGTGGGTCACTGCAAAAACGTTCAAATTTTAAACTTGGAATTATACACACTGGGTTCTCTGACTGTAAGGAAAGTAAGTTAACAGTTAATAATGGAAAGATATGCATGAAATTGAGTATGGCAAAAAATTAATTTCTTCTCTCTACACCACTTACAAACAGCTTAAAAAGGTACGTGTATAAATAGCAAAAGGAAATCCAAATAAACAAAAGATAATAACAAAATGTGTACAAGAACTCCCATAATCACATTTAAAAAATCTTATTGAATTTCACTAGAGCCAAAAAATAAAAAATATAAAAAATAAAAAGAAGAAAGCTATTTAGTTACTCATTGAAAGGAAAACCTATTATGGCATATCTATTATCAAGTAACATAAATATCAACAATATCTCAGTCAAAGTTCTAAAACTAATGCACAAAATCTTTTATACTATGGCGTTCTTCAGAGAAGGACAAGTAGAGCGATGAATGGGATGAAAATATGGTAAGTCCTTCCACTGTAAGATCTTTTGGAGAGAGCACTGCAGAACTATAAGTAAAACAATGAAATATTTCAAATCGGTGAAGAATGTAAATAGAGTAAAAAGGATTATTAAATTCTGGAAAAATTATGGGCTAAATTCCTGACTTCATTGTACTTTCTTAAGTCAAACACGGATATAAACTATAACATTAATTTTCCTGAAAATTAATCTACACTATATATAGTAGTTTATTTTTACTCTGGTTATATAGCAGTATTGTATATGGTTCATATCCCAAAATAACAGTTAATTCTAGATTGAAATCCATTTTAACAGGGATAGTCATGTGAGGACCTCCATACATTATATATAAACACACTTATATAAAGTATGGTACAGATATACTAAAATAGACAAGGAAATGAGTCATTAGACTCAAGAAAAGCAAAAAAAAAAAAAAACATAATAAAACCATAATCCAAAATCAATTTCAAGTCCATAAAAAAAAAACCCAGTGATATACAAAGAACATTTTTATAGAATAGTACTGTCAGAGCACTGAGGCAAAATACTGTCCAATTACTATAAAAGGTGGAGGGTCAAATAGAACCAGAAATAGACTGAATAAAATACTAGTCGCTTATTGGTCATCTCAGTGATCAGAGGAATATGCGATGCTCACACCCTTGGCTTGTGTGTAGTGCAGAACTAGCAAGCAGGTAAAACCCTGGGAAGGGAAGGCAAAGGCCAAATACTGCACAATCTCCTTTGAAGACTGAGACTACACACAAAAAATCACTCAAAATTAGTGATTGTTTTAAATGTATGGGACAGTCCATAAACTCTTAGAAGAAAACACGCAAGTAGACCACAGCAGCCTTAGATCAGGCAATGATTTCTTACCTAACAACTAACACCAAATTTCTATAAACTTTGCATCTTAAAATGACACGTATCAATTCTCTCCCAGCTCTGGAGAATAAAACTCCAAAACTAAGGTGTCAGTGTGCCCATGTCCCCTCTGAAGGCCATAGGAGAGGTGTCAGCATGCCCATGTCCCCTCTGAGGGCCATAGGAGAGGTGTCAGCATGCCCATGTCCCCTCTGAGGGCCATAGGAGAGGTGTCAGCATGACCATGTCCCCTCTGAGGGCCATAGGAGAGGTGTAAGAATGCCCATGTCCCCTCTGAGGGCCATAGGAGAGGTGTCAGCATGCCCATGTCCCCTCTGAGGGCCATAGGAGAGGTGTCAGCATGACCATGTCCCCTCTGAGGGCCATAGGAGAGGTGTAAGAATGCCCATGTCCCCTCTGAGGGCCATAGGAGAGGTGTCAGCATGCCCATGTCCCCTCTGAGGGCCATAGGAGAGGTGTCAGTGTGCCCATGTCCCCTCTGAGGGCCATAGGAGAGGTGTCAGCATGCCCATGTCCCCTCTGAGGGCCATAGGAGAGGTGTCAGCATGCCCATGTCCCCTCTGAGGGCCATTGGAGGGGAACCCCCTTTTCTTTCCAATTTCTTTTGATTATGGACATTCTTTCCTCTCCCTGGATTATAAAGGAGTCACTCCAGTCTTCACTGACATTCCCCGTATGTCTAGACACCTCTCAAATAAAAATATTCATCACCGAGTTAAAGGGTATTATCTCTTCTTAGTTATATTTTCAAAGATTCTATTACCAAATGAGTCACAGTCACAGGTCCTGGGAAATAAGATTTCAATAAATCATCTTAAGGAAAACAACCCACAGTAATTTGAATAAATACTTCTAAAGAAAACATCAAAATGGCCCATCAGCACAGAAAAAAAAAAATGCAGTATGATTAGCCACCTGGAAACAAAATCACATTATGATAAGACTTAATAAGAATTTGACTCCAGAGACAAACAACACTGAGTATTGATGAGTACATGGAAAAACAACGGAAGCCTCACATACTGTAGCTATGATGGACAATGTTGAGTGAGCCACTTATGAGTTTAGTACCTACAGGTCATTAAGTGACAAGACATAGAACAACCATTTGAATCCACTATTCTACCCTTATATAAAAATGAGTTAAGACTCTTGAAAGCTTATGTTAAGTGAAAGGACTCAGAAGGTGTAAATTGAAAATGCAGGCACCTTAGTGGATAAAGATGTCATCACCTGAGTTTCAGGTTCCACCTAGTGAAAGGAGAGAGCCAACGCCCACAAGCTCTCCTCTAATCTCCACACACATCAATTAAATAATAACAATAATAATAATTAGTAATAAAATAATTAAAACAGAATAAAATTTCCTTTTAAATTTTAAAATATTTTATTTTTAAATTACAATGCAATTACAAGTTTCTTCCTTCCCTTTCCTCCCTCCAGCCCTTCTCATGTACCCTGCATATATAAATACACCTGCTTAGTCTATATAGTGTTACTTGTATATATATATATATATATATATATATATATATATATATATATATATATATATATATATATATATATATATATAAAGAACTAAAAGCAGCTAAGTAGTGCTGAGAACTGGAAAAATAGTCTTCCCTGTCCCAAATAAGGTTTAATAAACTTTTAAAAGATTTATTTATTTGTATTTTTGTGTGCATGAGAGTTTTGCCTACTTGAATGTATACATTGCTCTTGGGGTCCAAAGAGTGCTGTGGGATGTTCTGTATGTCACATGTGTTGCTCTGATTGGTTAAAATAAATAAAGTGCTGATTGGCCAGTAGCCAGGCAGGAAACATAGGGTAGGCGGGACAAGGAAGAGGAGAAGGCGGGGAAGTGAAGGCTGAGGGGAGACGCTGCCAGCCACAGCCATGAGAGAAAAGACATAAGGTACTGGTAAGCCAAGAGCCACGTGGCAAAGTATAGATTAATAGAAATGGGCTAAATATAAGAGTAAGAGCTAGACAATGGTAGGCCTGAGCTAATGGCCAAGCAGTTTAAATAACATGAATGTCTGTGTGTTTATTTTATAAGTGGGTTGTTGGACTAATAAAGCTTGGCGGGGGCTAGAGAGAAGCTCTCCAACTACAAAAGAGGGCATCAGGTCCCCTGGAATTGCAGCTATGGACCTCTGTGAGTCAGGACTCTCAAACTTTGAGCCATCTCTCTAGCTCCCAAATAAAATAAGAATGCCATAAAGCTGGGAACCCAGGATATTAAATGAAGAACATGATGGAAGTTTTCACACTCCTAGAAACATGATTCACAGAGTCAGGGCATCTCCATTTGAAGGAGTAGAAATGGAGTAGCATGTCTTGTTACATTTGCCAAAATGCTTCTGTGTAAAGAGTATTTTGTTGAAAATCATCTGGTCCACCATGAAAATGACTCTATCAAATAAAATTGGCCAGCTGAAGTAGTACCACAACATTCTCCATTATATATGGCTTTGTTAGTTTTATAACCCAATGACTTTAATCAATTCCATACATTAAAAAAATACATCTGTGCCTATGTTTCTTCCTCCATAGTTTTTGTTAGCTATTTAGGACAGAAATGACTAACACTTGAGTTTTCTGTGTCTCCATATTCAAAATTGACATTAAATTGTGTTATTCACTATTAATCCATGAGTAAATATTATTCAAACTATAGTTTTATTTTTCCCACACTCTTGAGACACAACTTTTTTAAAACAAATTTTTAAAGAAAATACATCACTACTATATTTTACTTTATGCAGAATTACAATATCTAAACTAAGAATTCTTAAGAAATGCTATTATTGCTACCAAAAAAGGTAATTGTTTCATTTATGAGACAAAACATTCTCTTCCCTTTGGATTAAATGTGTCAGCTGTTCCATTTCTCTGGCCTCCTGATTCTGTGGCAGAAGTTTAAATCACTTCCAGATTTTATGCTATTTTTATATTAGTGTTCTGAACAAATTTTATTCAGCATACGCTCTACTTAGAAACAATTTTTCAGGCAAAATATCCTACCTCAAAGAGATGTGCAGGAAATTAGTTTGTTTGGTCTGTGCAAGTTTGTTATACGTGAATTGTTTAAAGAAGATGAAATTTAGCTGCAAGTGGCCTTAGAGAAGACAGTATACTTTGTCTTGAAAGGCTCTGAGAAGACACAAGACACTTTACCAGTTGGCTAAAAATGAGTCTTCTCTTTGTAACAAACAATATTTGGGGAGAGAATACAAGTAGTGGCAATGAAGAATGACTGTAATTCTCCCCTGAAACACATCAACACATTAGAGAAGACTGAGAAAGCACATAGCTTTTAGTCAAGAAGGCACTTTCTTATCAATCATCAGCTATGTGTGTTAGGTCCAGCTTGCTAGTCATTAGTCACTTAAATTCTCAGTCTTTACAGTAAGGACATTGAATATGCTAGGCACATGTCTCCCTAAAAACTTATGATACTCTGAAGCCAAGCTCCAACGTTAACTTAAAGGAATGCAAGGAAGGATGCCATGGATTTGGTTGACTAACAACTCTAATACGCAACCTTTTCCACAGTAAAGAAACTCTTTTGGGGCTCCCTTAAATCTGAAAGCCTTCCAATAATTCTTTCTATAATGTGGTTGGAAAACAGATAATACTTTTTCTCAGAAAAATTAATTCCATACTTGAGTCAAGTTAATAAATCACACCTTACTTTTTCTTCTTCTCCAGACTGGATACTCACAGGCTTTCCTTTTAAAAATCTCAATTTTCCACAATTTACCATGTAATAGTTTTTCAGTGATCCTACTCCAAATTTTCTAGACTTTTAAACTCTAGATCTCAGAAGCAGATGACAAAATCCATGAAGTATGTGTAGAGGGCTGGGTGTTCTCTACCATTGTGAGCACATGGACAAATATGATAGTTATTTTGGAAACTAAGGAGATCTTTGTTCTGTGTGTATTATGACCACCAATTTGTAAAATGATTATAACTTTCTTCGTGCCCAGAATATCATTGTAAATGACTGGGTGGTTCTCCTCTGCTGTCCACAAACCAACGGGAGGCACAAATAGCTCTTCTTTATACTATCCTAAGTAAAGATGGATTTCAAATTAGATGGCTCAAAACACTGGTTATTTTCAGATCATTTACAATAGCAATGTAGATTTATGCTGTGTTTTTGTGCATAAGTCAGTACAGAAAATTAAATTTATATGATGAAAGGCAT